>NW_013667551.1:126235-130714 GCF_000517525.1 Limulus polyphemus
TGTGGAGACAACAAAGTAGACTTACTGGTGAGTGGAGACAACAAAATGGACTTACTGGTGAGTGGAGACAACAAAATGGACTTACCAGTGGTTGGAGACAACAAAATAGTCTTACCAGTGGTTGGAGACAACAAAGAAGACTTACCAGTGGTTGGAGACAACAAAGTAGACTTACTGGTGAGTGGAGACACCAAAATAGACTTACTGTTGAGTGGAGACAATAAAATGGACTTACCAGTGGTTGGAGACAACAAAATAGTCTTACCAGTGGTTGGAGACAACAAAGAAGACTTACCAGTGGGTGGAGACAACAAAGTAGACTTACTGGTGAGTGGAGACAACAAAGTAGACTTACCAGTGGTTGGAGACAACAAAGTAGACTTACTGTTGAGTGGAGACAACAAAGTAAACTTACTGGTGAGTGGAGACAACAAAATAGACTTACCAGTGGTTGGAAACAACAAAGTAGACTTACCAGTGGTTGGAGACAACAAAGTAGACTTACTGTTGAGTGGAGACAACAAAGTAAACTTACTGGTGAGTGGAGACAACAAAATAGACTTACCAGTGGTTGGAAACAACAAAGTTGACTTACCAGTGGTTGGAAACAACAAAGTAGACTTACTGTTGAGTGGAGACAACAAAATGGACTTACCAGTGGTTGGAGACAACAAAATAGTCTTACCAGTGGTTGGAGACAACAAAGAAGACTTATTACTGGGTTGAGACAACAAAATAGACTTATTACTGAGTGGGACAACAAAATAGACTTACCAGTAGAAGGAGACAACATCATAGACTTATTACTGAGTGGGACAACAAAATAGACTTACCAGTAGGAGGAGACAACAAAATAGACTTACCAGTAGGAGGAGACAACATCATAGACTTATTACTGAGTGGGACAACAAAATAGACTTACCAGTAGGAGGAGACAACATCATAGACTTATTACTGAGTGGGACAACAAAATAGACTTACCAGTAGGAGGAGACAACATCATAGACTTATTACTGAGTGGGACAACAAAATAGACTTACCAGTAGGAGGAGACAACAAAATGGACTTACTGGTGAGTGGAGACAACAAAATGGACTTACCAGTGGTTGGAGACAACAAAATAGTCTTACCAGTGGTTGGAGACAACAAAGAAGACTTATTACTGGGTTGAGACAACAAAATAGACTTATTACTGAGTGGGACAACAAAATAGACTTACCAGTAGAAGGAGACAACATCATAGACTTATTACTGAGTGGGACAACAAAATAGACTTACCAGTAGGAGGAGACAACAAAATAGACTTACCAGTAGGAGGAGACAACATCATAGACTTATTACTGAGTGGGACAACAAAATAGACTTACCAGTAGGAGGAGACAACAAAATAGACTTACTGGTGAGTGGAGACAACAAAATGGACTTACCAGTGGTTGGAGACAACAAAATAGTCTTACCAGTGGTTGGAGACAACAAAGAAGACTTACTGTTGAGTGGAGACAACAAAGTAGACTTACTAGTGAGTGGAGACAACAAAGTAGACTTACTGGTGAGTGGAGACAACAAAATAGATTTACTGGTGAGTGGAGACAACAAAGTAGATTTACTGTTGAGTGGAGACAATAAAATGGACTTACCAGTGGTTGGAGACAACAAAGTAGACTTACTGGTGAGTGGAGACAACAAAGTAAACTTACTGTTGAGTGGAGACAACAAAGTAGACTTACTGGTGAGTGGAGACAACAAAGTAGATTTACTGGTGAGCAGAGACAGCAAAATAGACTTTTGCTATGTGGAATAAAAACAGATAGCAAAGAAAAGGACTGTTTTTTGGAAGGACTGTCTTAGTTTTCAGAGAATCTTGTTCTTTTTTTCTTTTGGAAGGACTGTCCTAGTTTTTCGAGAATCTTCTTTTTTCCTTTGAAAGGACTGTCCTAGTTTTTCGAGAATCTTCTTCTTTTTTCCTTGGGAAGGATTGTCCTTGTTTTTAGAGAATCTACTTTTTTTTTCCTTGGGAAAGACTGTCCTAGTTTTTAGAGAATCTTCTTCCTTTTTCCTTGCGAAGAACTGTCCTAGTTTTTAGAGAATCTCCTTTTGTTTTCCTTTGGAAGGACTGTCCCAGTTTTTCAAGAATCTTCTTCTTTTTTCCTTGGGAGGACTGTCCTATTTTGTAAAGAATCTCCTTTTTTTTTCCTTGGGAAGGATTGTCCTAGTTTTTAGAGAATCTTCTTCCTTTTTCCTTGGGAAGGACTGTCCTAGTTTTTAGAGAATCTTCTTTTTTTTTCCTTGGGAAGGATTGTCCTAGTTTTTAGAGAATCTCCTTTTTTTTTTTCCTTTGGAAGGACTGTCCCAGTTTTTCGAGAATCTTCTTCTTTTTTCCTTGGGAAGAACTGTCCTAGTTTTTAGAGAATTTTTTACTTTCTTTTAGAGGACTGTCCTAGCTTTTGAGTCTTGATCTTCTTCCTTTGGTTACAACTTGTTTTATTTTGTTTTGGACAGACAAGTACTCTGCAATTTACGTTTAAGCTGTTTCCACAGAATGGCCAGTCAATTTTTGTAATTAATGTTTTTGTTTTTATGAAAACTAAATGATACATTGTTGCTAAAATAAACTTTCTCTCCTAGATCAGGAAATGTAGATGTGATGAACGACGTCTTGGAGTCCCTTCAAGCTTTAGTAGCAGGCTTGTACAGTGAAGTATTTCATGCACTACTAACCCTTATTAATCGGTAAGTTTTCTGACTTTGTGTTGGTTATGTAAATTTTAAAATTGTAGGATAATATTTCCTATTAAATTTTCAACATTACATCAATTTAATATCTAAGTGATAAACTTTAACATTCTTTGCAAAAAAATAAAATGAAATTTTCCTTTGGTAATTCGGACAACTAACAGAAGTTTCCATTTCAAAAAGTATTTAAATAAAAAGATAAGAAATGTTATTTGAAATAAACATTTTTTGTTTTAAACTTACACTCTTGAATTGAAATTTCTGATTTTTATCAGAAATAAGGCATATTCTGTTATTTCTTTAACATTACTTTACATAAACAGTTTTGGTTAGAATGTTTAATATATTCACTTAACCCTTTCAGTACAGGTCAAAGGCCATGTCATCTCGTTTTTTTGACTCACATTCAGAATTTTATTGAACTACTATTTCATGAATTTATGTCAATAAGTTTCGTATCAAACTGTAGATTATAATTCATATTTTAGAATTATATTTTGGTCAATTTGTTAATTTAAAAGTAAATATTAAAAAAACAAGATAAACATCACTTTTTGTGTGTCACATGGTATATTGAATGCAGCACTGGTTCAGATTAGATGTTTGTGAAGTCAAAATACTATGTCTATAGTTTCATACGAATTAGAAACTCAAATTACAGATTTTGACAAGCTATTAAATCAAACATAGTGGCACTCTGTTCACCTCCTTCCATTTTTGGTAATGCTCCCTTATAAACACTTACTTCTATATATGACATAAATAACCAATCGGAAGTACAGAATGTCCCTCTTGTGGTTTTATAAGCCTTTCTAATGTACCTAGTGTCATTTCTTTCTTTTAAATCAAGATTTCAATGAGGTTGGTTGTGTCTTTAGTCTGCTCGAAATTTAATTTTTTTTTGACCCAAATACAGCTTAGTTACTACGTTTGATAAATTATAGTAGAATTCTATGGTATTGATGTAGTAATTTATGATTTTTCAGTTATACAAAAGTATATATAAAACCTAAAAAAAATATCTTGTTTCATGTCTTTCATGTGCAAGATTTTTAAAGGCTTAGCAACTTTACTTTATTTACTGCTCTATGTTTTAGGAAAAATAACTTTAAGAACTAATTTCAAAATAGCAATAATCTATATACGTATATAATGTATAGTCATTGAAATGTAACTGTATTTTACAAAATACTAGTTGAATAAAACACAGCCAAGACAAGTTACTTTGTACAGACCAAAGGTCACCTGTATGTTATTTGATATGGTAACGTGAGTGCACAGGTGAAAGGTCAATATTATAAAAATAATAAATATATATAAATTTATAATGTTATGAGATTTAAGCTATTTTGTCTAAACATTTATGTTTTTGTTTTATAATTTGTGTTCATTTTAGAATGAAAGATTCATAATTTATGTTTATTTCCTAATTTTTTATGGTGGTTGCGAGATCCATCAAATGTACTAAGCCCGTACAGAGATTAATTACTAAAAATAACAGATAAAATATATAAAGTTTTTTCTTAAGAAACATTTGATAACTATTTGTACATTATAAAGATTTCACATGTGAAATTTCAAAACTTTCTGATGCATAAAAGTATTTTTAATGTTAAGATGAAAATTTCTTTGCATGATAGATAGGCAAGATGTGAAAAGAAAAAAAAAGGCATGAGAAAACATTGCTTTACAAATATTAAGACTTAATAAAACATTAGATATTTTGTGTATGAAAGCATTGTAATG
>NW_013667551.1:130742-132353 GCF_000517525.1 Limulus polyphemus
GGGTTGAAAGAGTTAAGCATTTGTGTTTCTGCACCAACTCAAAAGCTTTCATAACACTGAATAAAATATTGGCCAATCAGAAATCACATTGATAGTTAGCCCATTCAGAAGTCAAGATCCATATTAATCTCGCAACAAAGATGCTAAAAGAAAAGCATGTCTAACAGAGCACGCGTGTAAAAAATCACACAGGGAGAGAATTCCATTTCAGAACACTACACTCACATCAGAGGCAACTGGCAAAAAAACATAATGCAGGAAACATTACTACTTTAACAATACCCATAAAGTAAAGGTGAAAATTAAACCACAGGTACAATATAAGAAGAAATAGCATTCCAGTATTTAACTTTGGCATGCCAGAACACAACCTTAACACTAAAATACCACAAAACTCAGGAATACAAAGAAAATAATTGCAAAAGAACAAATATAAGAAAAATATTATAGCAAAACAATACCCATAAGGTAAACTAAAGGTGAAAATTAAACAGTAGAAAAACATCAATCACAACATTTACAAGTAGTATCCGAAAACAGAAATCTTGCTTAGTGAGAACATTGCAAAACTTTAAGTCTAAATATACTGATAACTGGCTTTGCATGAAATCATCCAAAAACAAGAGAAATATATGCATTTTACATGGTTTACTCTGGAGATTTCTACATCACTTATGGTACAAAAGCAAATTCAGAAATTAAATCATTCCTGTTTTCCAGCTCTGATTCTGAATATTTTATGCTGGCATTCCTATTTTACATAATTTCAGGTTGGCATCTCTATATATTGTTACAACTTCTGCATGATATAACAAAGAATGTTTTCAACAAGTTGTTGTTTTCAGATCTCTAGCAGGCAGCAGCAGTCGTAGAATGGCAAGCATCCAAGTTCTGGATTCTCCTGGGTTTCAGAACCCTGCTACGTGCAACAGATACTCGGGATCACAGCTTCAGGATTTGCTTTATAACTACTGTCAGGAACGACTGCAGCTACTCTTCCATAAAGCTACATTCCAAGCTCAGGAGGAGAGGTACACGCAGGTCTGTATGACATTAAGTTTTAACTCTCAAAATGAACATATTAGGAAATATTAATGCTGGAGAACCTTATTTAAATCTTTGCTTACCATAAAGGCATACTACTGTATTCCCGTGGACAGTATAGTCATAATGGTTTTTCATGCTGAATCCAATAATATATAGTTCACAATAAATTCATCAAATATAAAAGCTTGGATGTTTCATCGAATTTCCTGGTTGCAAAAGGGTTAATTTACTGTTTTTATCTCTAAAAGGCAGAATACAGAAGAGTTGGTGTCTAAAATAACCCCAAACATGAGGGTTGTTAATAAATAAAATTGTTTGCATGCACAAATCAAGGTGTTTAAGTGAAATATTGAAACCAAATATGTATTTATATGTCAGAATAAAGAGTTGACAAGCTTGACAGTGAAATTAAGAAAGTTAGGGGAAGAGGAGAGATTAAATCAGGTCTGTACCTAACTTTCCTAATTTCACTGTCAAGCATGAAGAGGAGAGATTAAATCAGGTCTGTACCTAACTTTCCTAATTTCACTGTCAAGCATGAAGAGGAGAGATTAAATCAGGTCT
>NW_013667551.1:133240-140990 GCF_000517525.1 Limulus polyphemus
CAACAATTGGTCCAGTTATCAACGCTATTTTCAAGTTTTGAACAACTCGACTTTTAAGGTCTATGTATCTACATAAGCTGATGTTTCCATGTATGAACATTATATTTTAAGACCTGTTCAAGAATTTAGCTAACAGATGTTTCCGTATATCAAAGAATATAGTTTGTTTACAGATGTGTCCTCTTCAGTTCATTGTAAGAATGTGTTGAAACTGGTATTGATATGTATGTCTTTTATTAGAATGTAGTTGGTTTACAGATGTGTCCTCTTCAGTTCATTGTAAAAATGTGTTGAAACTGGTATTGATATGTATGTCTTTTATTAGAATGTAGTTGGTTTACAGATGTGTCCTCTTCAGTTCATTGTAAAAATGTGTTGAAACTGGTATTGATATGTATGTCTTTTATTAGAATGTAGTTGGTTTACAGATGTGTCCTCTTTGGTTCATTGTAAAAATGTGCTGAAACTGGTATCCCTGTGCATTTCTTTTGTTAGAATGTAGTTTGTTCCAAAAGTGATGTTTCCCTTTCTTTATCTTGCCTTAATCCAGTTTTAATTAAGAACTGAATACATGTGTTAAACAACGTTTGATGAGCACATTTTGTTGAATCTTTGCTACTTGATTATTCTATGTCTGAGTTTACTTTTCTTTAACAGGAGAACATCAGCTGGGACTCTGACCATTATCTGAATCTAACACCAGAACCAATGGTCAGTCTGATTGATCAGATTCCACCACAGCAAGGGCCTAGTAGGTCATCAAACATTAATTTGAGAGAGGAACAGAGAGGTTTGCTGTGGATGTTAGATGAAGAGTCCATGTTTCCTAATTCTTCAGAACAAAATTTCCTTGAACGAATTTTTGCTCACAGTAATAGAAAAGGTACTTTAATAGTGAGAGGATTGCTTATAACATACTGAACTGTAATGTTTCTAACATAACTTTTAAACTGTAATAGTTGATTAGTTATGCTTGATGACAAAGTAGTAAAAGTGAATGCATGAAAAAAACCCACAAGATTGTGATTATAGTGTGGTGCTGATCATGCACAAATGCATATTATGATTACATCAAAAAATTCAGCTTTATTTTTATGTTTAAAAATAGATCTAACTCGTATTAAATAAATAATCTAATAAGAAATTAAAGTTGATGTGAGATGTCAGTCAGGTAAATATCCCTCTAGATAAGTATCCAAAAGGTGCAAGGTTTTAAATATTTAAAGTGGTTTTTGGGTCAAGAAAAGGGAGAAAAGTAAATAAGAAACTTTTTATTGATTAGTGGGTTTTGTCACTGAAGTCTTGCTGATATGGCAATGTTGTCAGACATAGTGAAAATTTAGGGAAGAATATGGCAGTCTTTATTGAGGGTACGTTATTAACTCACCTAATGGACAAAACATAAGGTTAATTAATGTAACCCACTTCATTATTAACTCACCTAATGTCGTAAATATTCTTCCAGAAAGCCACAGATAATCCGTGAAGTGGGTTACATTAATTAACCTTATGTTTTGTACATTAGGTGAGTTAATAACGAAGTGGGTTACATTAATTAATCTTATGTTTTGTCCATTAGGTAAGTTAATAACGAAGTGGGTTACATTAATTAACCTTATGTTTTGTCCATTAGGTGAGTTAATAACGAAGTGGGTTACATTAATTAACCTTATGTTTTGTCCACTAGATGAGTTAATAATGAAGTGGGTTACATTAATTAACCTTATGTTTTGTACATGAGGTGAGTTAGTAACGAAGTGGGTTACATTAATTAACCTTATGTTTTGTCCATTAGGTGAGTTAATAACGAAGTGGGTTACATTAATTAACTTTATGTTTTGTCCATTAGGTGAGTTAATAACGAAGTGGGTTACATTAATTAACCTTATGTTTTGTACATTAGGTGAGTTAATAACGAAGTGGGTTGCATTAATTAACCTTATGTTTTGTCCATTAGGTGAGTTAATAACGAAGTGGGTTGCATTAATTAACCTTATGTTTTGTACATTAGGTGAGTTAATAACGAAGTGGGTTACATTAATTAACCTTATGTTTTGTCCACTAGATGAGTTAATAACAAAGTGGGTTACATTAATTAACCTTATGTTTTGTACATTAGGTGAGTTAATAATGAAGTGGGTTGCATTAATTAACCTTATGTTTTGTACATTAGGTGAGTTAATAATGAAGTGGGTTGCATTAATTAACCTTATGTTTCATTCTCTGAATCCTAACAGTGATCATTTGTGTAAAATATTTTTACTAAATGGAATATAATCATGTTTAATCTGAAACAGAGAAGAAACACCTGTTACAGAAGGGACCTCATGTGTATCTGTTTACATTACAACACTTACAAGGAACCAACCCAGTTACATATAACACAGCAGGCTGGTTAAGAGCTTGTAGGGAGCATCCAGTTGTTCGTCAGGCTAGCCCTCTGCTACAGGACTCTCAGAGGTGAGTGACTCTTGTTCACATTAGTTGAATATATGACAGCTAATTCCGAGGTTGTATCTAAAACTTGTGTAAAGTTATCATTAAATGGCTGATAAACGGATGCTTTGCTGTAATAGTAAAAAGAAAAAGTTCAACATTTTGTCATCTGAACTGAAGAATGAACAATATTCATACAAAAACTAAGGTGTAAGAAATGAAGTAACAAACTACAGATTAAATAGGATAACAACTATAAAGTAAGAAGATTTGTTAAAAAAGATGTATAAACTAATAAATGAATGTTTGATGCTTTAATACAGAGACTATATCAGCCAGCTGTATGTATCTTCAAGAGGACCATCTTCAACAATGACTGGTACAATTGGCTCCAGTGACTCGGCCACTCTCAGGCGAACCTCTAGCATACGGCGCACACAAACTGTAGCAACAGCCGGAATGAAACGACGGTCTTTACCCCTCCAAGTTAAATACACCATGGTAAGTCATCTAAACTGACAATTATGGGAAGATTTATTTTAAGCTATGATGAACAGTTACTTGGACTTTATGTATTTGACTGGTTTTGTAATGAACATAACACATCTGTTGTGCACTGCTATAATATATGTAGCTGTAGCTTCTATGTAATTGAATTGCCATGGTTATGAATTTTTTTCTACCAACAGGATGCTCTAATAGACATATTAAACCGAAGTCAACTGCACTTTGTTCAGTGTCTTCTTCCACAACATAATGCTGGACATTGGAACCACAGAAGTAAAGCCTTGAAACGAAGCTCAGGGTGTGAGGACTTCCTTTTGAATGTCCCTCTCTTGAGATCTCAGCTTAGAGGTGCCCAAATTATAGACTCTGTTCGAGTGCACAAACAAGGTAAACTCTTAGCACTTGGAAACTTGTTTCTATGTGATTTATTTGGATTAACATACTGTATAGCATGTTTTAATTTTCAGAACTGGATAAAAGTGATATTTCACATCATTAAACATTATAAACAATTAACTATTTGGCCTTATGGAAGTTAACTGGTTTTAAAAACAATGTGAAATAAGAGAGAAAAAACACAGACATTATGTGTTGCATGACAGTAAATATTACATAATCTTAAATTATGATTTGTTAAACGTGTCAATTTTTCTCATTATTTAATTACAGTTTTGTCACTAAATTGTTTATTTTCTTGAGAAAAAAGTTAATCAGTGACTTCTTGAAAGGAAAATGAAAATAACCAGGACTTAAATTTCATTAGTTGATATTATGTACATTTAATTAAAATGATGTAATGATCCTTGAAGTATTTAAGTAATTTACTGATGAGCCTAGCAGTTTATTTAATGCCTTTTGAAGATCAGTTTGACACTTTTCACCACCCAAATGAGGCTCGTAAATTTTATAAAATTTGATGTATATATAAAAATATCTACAATATATGTTTATAATTGGACTCTCAGAAATTCATATAAGGGTAGAAAGAAAAACACTTTAGAGTGCAAAGGTGTCACATGACACAGACAACTGAAGAATTTATGTAAATAGTTCTTTCTGAAATTAAGAAATTACAACTTAGATAACATGAGAATTTGAATTATAAACTATGTTTTGATGCCAAACTTATCGACAAAAATTAATAATAAAGTTGTTTGATTAAATTTTGGATGTAGTCCTTTAAAAGGTCGTGACATTCTCACTTTGACCCAGCTGTTGTCATAAGGTTAAGTAGTAGTAAGTCTTGTTATATTCTTTAAAAGTAAAATGGTTTATAAAGTGTTGTTGTGTTGCATGTTGAAAGAACTAATAACAATATTTTTTGCATCTTCACGTGTAGTATGTTACAGTAAAGGTCTAATGTTTATGGATCTTCCTAAAAGTAATTGATTCCATTTATAAATGTATTTTAAATGCTGCCAAGAAATGTAGTTAAAAGACAACATTTTCAGGTTTTCCTGAGCACTTGATGTATGGTGAGTTTCGTCGAAGAGTAGAATTATTGGTGCCGCCAGAACAGCAACCTGGAAGGCTAATTTCTGATGAGAAACAAGCAGTAGAACAACTGATTGAGTACTTAGACTTTGATAAGTCTTCATACCGCCTTGGACTGAGCCAAGTAAGTAAACTGTTTATTGTCTCACACTTCTTTCTGAAATATTTTTCAAAACCCTAGTAGTTTGAAATATACTTACCCTGACAATAAATCTGAAATAAACATGAAAATTTTAAACTTTCCACCAATAAATACAACTGTATAAGTTCTGATATAAAACTAGTTAATTAAGTAACTTGTTTTGATTTATGTCAGTTTCGTACACAGGAATCGATATTAACTAATTCCAGACCACAGAGCTCCTCTCAGGTGTGAAGTACATATCAGATTTCTAAATATGAATAATAACAATAATTTTAACTATTTCAAAAGTTTTTAACTCTCAAATATTTTAGAATTGATATTTTGTGACATGTATTTAGTATAATTCACAAAGAAAAATTAAACAAATCTCAAGCATTTGTTTCTGTCCAGATTCATTTCTTGTTTCTCATGTGAGTTTCATTCTCTCTGTATATGGTCTTTATGATAACAACCCTTTGTTCCCATCCTTTCATGATGTCACAGTATGTGTGCTGAACAGTCATTAATGAAGCACAGTTTTGATTAAAGTGGAGTGAGCAGTGACTTATGGTTTAGTGGGAAAGTGACTAGACAGAGCTCCTGTAATTATGAACAGAAGAATCTTATGGGCAGTTTAGAATACTTAGGAACAAACCACAGATTTGGGAATTTCTTTATAGTTTCTGTAAACATTGTTTCATTCTTCAAGCACTTCCACTGCTTACTGGGAAAAAACACAAACAGGACTCCAACATGAAGAGCTCTGATATCGTTGAAGTTATAGTTCAGATACCATCAGACACTGCTTACTGGGCAGAAACACAAACAGGGCTCCAACATGAAGAGCTCTAATGTCGTTGAAATTATAGTTCAGATACCATCAGACACTGCTTACTGGGCAGAAACACACACAGAGCTCCAGCATGAAGAGCTCTGATGTCGTTGAAATTATAGTTCAGATACCATCAGACACTGTTTACTGGGCAGAAACACATACAGGGCTCCAGCATGAAGAGCTCTGATGTCGTTGATGTTATAGTTCAGATACTATCAGACACTGCTTACTTGGCAGAAACACATACACGGCTCCAACATGAAGAACTCTGATATCATAAAGTTAGAGTTCAGATACCATCAGACACTGCTTACTGGGAAGAAACACATACAGGGCCAATAAAGAATAGTGTGATGTAAATTGTTATTAGTTTTTTATTTGTGAATATTTCTTTTCCACAACAAAAAACATATAGTTTCAGTTATAAGGATAAAGAATCTGTGAATGACGTAGAGACCAAAATTATTATAAGACAATAGTTTCACCAAATCACAACTCATCTTGACTACTGGGGAGAGAAAACCAATGAAATACAATTGAGAATCATATGACAATGGAATGTAAATAACTTTTACATTTTGATATAGTCCTTTAATCACCATTAATACCCTAAAATATTGCAGGTGTTTCAATAATATGTGACTATATACTGTCAAATTTAATTATTATTTAGCAGACTAGCTCTTCATTTGTCAGAAACTTTGTCTGACACCATCAAGTGAAGAAAACACCTGTCTCTCATCATGTATTTAATACACTATAGAAACTTTGTCTGACACCATCAAGTAAAGAAAACACCTGTCTCTCATCATGTATTTAATACACTATAGAAACTTTGTCTGACACCATCAAGTGAAGAAAACACCTGTCTCTCATCATGTATATAATACACTATAGAAACTTTGTTTGACACCATCAAGTGAAGAAAACACCTGTCTCTCATCATGTATTTAATACACTACACGAACTTTGTCTGACACCATCAAGTGAAGAAAACACCTGTCTCACACCATGTATATTATACACTATAGAAACTTTGACACACTGTTCAGTGGAGTAACACCTGTCTCTCATTAAGTATATCATACACTATAGAAATTTTGACACACTGTTCAGTGGAGTAACACCTATCTCTCACCATGTATATCATACACTATAGAAACTTTGACACACTGTTCAGTGGAGTAACACCTATCTCTCACCATGTATATTATACACTATAGAAACTTTGACACACTGTTCAGTGGAGTAACACCTGTCTCTCATCAAGTATATAATACACAAAAGAAACTTTGTTTTGCACTCTGTCCAGTAAAGTAACATATGTTTTTATAATGTATATGTCACTCTGTATGAATTATTTCTGACACTCAAACTTCAGAAACCGTATCGTTCTCTTAATTGTTATTGTAAAATTTAGCAGGATTTTGTAGGTATGGCAGTCATTTTTTAAGTTTCAGATTTCTTTACTGTTTTCATTTTTAAAGTGCATTTTTCACATGTTTAACTATGTAAATATGTAATTGTATGTTATATAAAATAGGAAATATTTCTGAAGAGTAAAAAAAAATCAAGTATATATTTATTTTTACTTATATATTATATTTATTTAGAGGTTTCTGTGTACATATGATATATTTTATAGCCCTTTAGGCACTTAATTTGCTGAGCTAATATATATATATAAACATGGGAGTGTTTAAAAACATAGATATTTATTTATTTAAATCAGTGATTTTAAATACTTCTATGAATGCAGACTAAAAGAAAGTACTCTTAATGACATAGGTATTGTTGACATGTACAATGATTATATATTTTGCATTCCTTTGAAACATTGCAAAATTGTTGTGATAAGAAACTAAGACTACACATTCTCAGTTGTCACCTTTTCCAAATGACTTTGTATATTGTGCAGTTTACTCTGAACAAACCTTCAGAACCCGTTTTTTATAACCTGTATAATTCCCACTACAGTTCTTTTTTAATGCTTCAGAGTGTAAAAATTAATATTTATAGAAACAGAATTATTTGTTCTTCATTTGAAATGTAAAACTTGAGTTTTATTTTTAGCAGTCATAAATATGCTCTGTAGGAGACACACATTGTGGCTAGTGACAGATATGACGTGGAATCAGAACCTTGAAATACACTACTAGTTATTACATACAACTTTACAGTTCACTTTACAATCTTTCCCCAATGAAGAGTTCCTTGTAGCAGACACACATTGTGGCTAGTGACAGATATGACGTGGAATCAGAACCTTGAAATACACTACGAGTTATTACATACAACTCTACAGTTCACTTTACAATCTTTCCCCAATGAAGAGTTCCTTGTAGCAGACACAC
>NW_013667551.1:141909-163496 GCF_000517525.1 Limulus polyphemus
CAGAGGTGTAGCAATGGGGGGTTGTGAAATGACCACCCCAATATTCTAAAAATTCCACTATATTGTTTATATATATATATATTAAAGACTTATGGTGAGGTAAGTTAGATTCCTCATTTTCTTACTTTCTCAAGTTTTGAATACTTCTGTTTTACAATTTTCATTTAAGCTAAAGTAAATCACATAAGCTCTTTGTATTGAAGGAAAGGTAAACATATTTTTGAAAAAACCTCCCCTCATGTTGCTGGGTAAGTCCATGCTATAATTCACTTGTAAATCTATCCCCAGTGAATTAATTTTATCGGGTGATAGAAGAATCTATGAGTGACTGCTTCAGAGATTATCATGTATGGGAGCTCAAAGAGCCAGTTGTGATTTAAAAGTTTGTTTTTGATATTATTCATAAATGAAAGTGTCCAAAAGTTATTATACAGTGTTCCCTAAAAACTCTGCCTCCTGCAAGTGAAGTATCTATAAAATAAATAATTGCTTTGAAGAATTAATAGTACAACCCAACAGCTGACGTCTGTGCTTCTTTTTTCTTTTTGTTAATGTGTAATTGTTTTGAGTGACGTTTGCAGCATTATTTTTATGGCTGTGGATATTTTCCAAATATGCGGATGTATTCGTATAATTATAATTAAATCTGGTTTCGTTTAAAATTAAGGCATTTTTAGAAAGAGTCATGCAACGAAAAATTTATTTTGAGTTTACAGTCTTAGTATAATGGACGAAAAAGAATATCAATCTATGTCGAGTCACTAATGTAACTGCTATGGTTATAGCGTTAAAAAAAAACAATGTTAGAACATTTTCTCAATATTTATCAAAGTCATTTCAAAAACATTTATTGTTTTCTTCAGTATTGGACAGAAACCGCCTTTATGTAGGCTTAGTTGTTCTCCAGAGGACGTAGGTTATTTTCTAGTGTTTATAATCCTACGTATTTATCAGGTTTTAATATGTAAATTCATCAGCAGTGCCTAAATTTGAAACATGCCTTTAAAATACTCAGAACTGGTGGTTGTACAACCTTTTAAAAATCGTTTATACATTGGTGTGACACAGAAAATACTAACACAGAAGGGGCCGAGAGAACGCTAAAATTCCTGTACTTTAATTAATTAATTTCACTTTCTAAAATGTATATTAAGATATGAAACTGGACAATGTTTAATCTCTATCATAGAGTTTATTTCGCATATGCACCAGACCTCATTGCAGATATTGTGACCAGTCTTTTTTGTCCGTAAGAAACAAATTCCGTCATTCACATATATCAGAATTAGTTGTTTAAAAGCTTTCAAAATAAACTTTCAAGCCGATAGTGATTTTAGTAAAATAATAATAAAATAAAATTTTTAGATTTATTGCACGCTCGATAGAAAATAAGAATTTATTTGTAGTCTAACTAAGACTATAATTACGAGGTGATAATTTTAAATATTACAAATAGCGATGGCGCCAACTACTGGGCGGCAAATAATTCTTTTTGAACGCAAAGTGTAACCGACAGCGCTTATTACTGTGTAAGAAATCACGAATAGGATCAGAAATTTGAATTAATCGCAACTCAGAATGCAGGTATGCTACATTTAGATTTGACAAAGCAAAACATAATCCCAATAAAACTGTATTTTAAAAAAAGAAAAATAAACATGCTTAATTATACTTAGAGTTAGACATAAATTTCTCGGGTTCAGTGGGACATTCTTAGCTACTAAGTCATCTAAGCTGTGTTACAATAGGTTAGCCTCATATTATGGAAATTAGACTTAGTATAGGCTTACTTACACAATTACGTTTCAGGTATAGGCCTAAGTAATATTAAGACAGCCTAAGAAACCAATATTTGTTTAAAGAACGTTTTAAGTTGAAGACTGTGTTCAATCAGGCGAATGTTTTGGGATCATTTTCGTCTTTCTGAAACTAATTTATAGACCAATGTATTTAACTTAGCACTGTAGGCTAAGTGACGGATCTATATTGAAACGGTGGTAGGCTCCTTACTGTTAATAATATTAACCACAGGCTGAGGTACCTGTCCTTTGTCCAGTTTATGAAAATAAAATGTGGGGGTGGATGCTATGACAAGTAACAAAAAAAATCCAACTTCACATATTATTACAATATTCAATATTACCTCACCAAAAGTTTTGTATAAGCTGCAAGAAATCATTATGTATATATTTAAAACATGGTATACATTGTTTTATGGTCGGGTAACTTTGTAGGAAGAGGTAGCGACAGAAATAGCGGCAGGAGGGGTGCTTTATGTTATCTGCTTTCAACACCTAGCTCTTAAAATGCCCTTCCACACTGTTTCACGTGATTAATTAATACACGATCATTGGCTGCAGAATTGTTTTATGGGCCGATGGTGAAAGGTCACGGGTCAAAGTAGTATGTTGGTATAACTTAAAAAATGGCTCATCATATGAACCTCATATTGAAGTAGAAACTTCAGTTAAGTTTATGTATTATTGCAATAGTATCGGCCATTTTTTCATTGCGTTCCTTCATAGATAGTGCTAGCACACTTTCTGAGGTATATAAGACATTTATGTGCTCTTCCTTTACACTGTGCGTATGTTGTATTATAGAAAATTTAAATAACTTTTTTTTTTACTTTTTACTGTTTAAGTAGGCTGTATCGCACAACTAGGCCTACGTATTTTTTCTCGTATTAATTTAATGTTTAGAAGCATTTGACTCAAAAACTTCCCATGTCTGGTAGCAACCTTTTAACCCCCAGTGTTCATTTATTTGGTAATGCGGTGATAATCCTTGTAAAAACAGATTGATTTTTAATGATTTTTGAAGTCTTCAAACCATTCTATCATAATTTGTAAGTAAAAATGAAAAGTTTATCTTTTATTATTTTAGTTTATTTTTGTGCTCCATTTAGTTCTTCACGTAGTATGTTCTCTGTTATAAGTTGTAACTACTTTAAAGTTGATCAACGTAAGTTACAAATATCAAAATGTTCACCTCTCATTGCTGTAATATGCCACTTTGATGACAGTAAGAAACGAATTTTACTTGTACGTTACTAATGTTGTTTTATAATAAGTATATTTATCCTACATTGTTCTATACATATTATGTTTGTTTCACATTAAAAACATCGAAATAAGACTTCTAATAATATTCTCATATTAATTTTTATGAGGATTTTGAGTCATTTTAACTCGCCATATAATAACCTAAATTGATTTAAAGTGTGTGAATGAATAATATGACATTGTGCCTAATTTATAATTCGATATTATACAGCAGATAATCTGTTTAATGATTACATATTTTCTTTTCACCGAAATTAAAATTGAAAATACGATCTGTGACGATGCTTGTGTGGTGTTCACGTAAACTGATATCCGACAGAAAAGTATCCGTTAAACACATATATGTTCTGCAGAGAATAAATCGAACACGGACAGCAAAGGAAAAACAAATACGAGCTAGCAAATAATGAAAAAAAAAAAAGTATTTAGAATGGTGTGTGATGTAGTTTACCAGTTAGCCGGCCTTTTAGATTCGGTTGTGACTTGACTGCTGGTGAGGCTGGAAATGGATGTTTTTCTAAACTGTCCATACAAAAGAAGGACAACAATAGTTATGATATACCACACTTACATATAGGACAAAGGGTCTAAGTGCGATATCCCATAATGCTAAGCTACGTATGTCACTAACTATTCCAACTTTCATACACATCGGAGAAAACCCCAACTCACACCAGTTTATACAAGTCTGTTTGACCCTTTGGCATGGGCTATCCACTTCTCCCCTACGGAGTGGACACAGACATAAGGCCGGAGTAATACAAACTTCTAGTTGTTGTAATATTTGTGACAAAGATACTAATTTTGAACAGGGGAGAAGGCAACCAGTAAACAGCACCCTACTACCCGCCTTTCATGTCCAGAGGATTGACTTTCACACTTATATCGCATCCACAGTCTATATTGCGGGGGGTTGCTTTGCGATATTATACGGGTTCAAATCCTGCTTCCTAGCTTCTAAGTCCAAAACTCTACCACAGGGTCAACCCGCACCCTTTTAATCTTTACCCAAAAAAAGAATTCGCACATGATATTGAACCTTTGACATCCGGTTAAAAAAAAAATAACTACGTGCTGAATAGAAAAATATACTACAAATATATCGAAAACAAGTTATAGAAGGGTGAAACTATTAGCTGTGTAAGCTACAACGCAAGTACGGTTTTTGGGTAGAATAGTATGCCATATCATTTCAATTACACTTTGAAATGTCCCCCGTTTGGACAACAGTAAGTCTTCGGATTTACAACGCTAAAATCAGGGGTTCGATTCCCCTCGGTTGACACAACAGATTTCCTGATGTGGAATGGCTATTACAACACACACACACACAAACTTTGAAATACCACTCCTTCTGATCAACAATTAAAATCAAGTTAAATAAATAAATATTATCCCAACTAAGCCTACTTCCACTATGCCACATAAGTTGGTAGGAGTCTAGCTAGTCTTAAACTTACTAAACGCTAGACTGGTATACTGATAATGCTAGAAGAGTTGTTTTATTAAATAAGATCTGGATACAGTTTTCATATACTTTCACAACTATTATTTAAATTGTAATTTCTCAATGACTTAATAACCAATCATTAACTTACAAACTTAATAGCCTGATGTTAGGGTGCTCGACCAGCAATTTGAGGGTCGCGGGATCGAACCCTATTGCCGAATATGCTCGCCTTTTCAGTCGTAGCGGCGTTATAATGTGACTGGCATTCTGTTGGAAAAAAGTAGCCCAAGAGTTGACGATGGGTAGTGTTGACTAACTGCTTTCCCTCTAGTCCGTCACTATGAAATTGGAACGACTAGCGTAGCTTTGAACGAAATTGAACAAAAATTATACAAACTTGATATATTCTGTCGGTTACGTGAGTTACTTTTATTCACGATACACTATCTTACCAAAAGTCATTGGACTCACCTCTGATTGCAGAAAAATGGATGGATGACGAAATATGCAAATACTTCGGTCTAAAAGGGTGATCAGTGGTTCACTCAGAAGTCATTTCGAACTTGTACGTCGAACGATAAGTACTCGTTAAGAGCTAACAGAGTTACACAGGGAAAGGATAGTTGGATTTCATTTGGAGAAAATGTTTGAACGTGCTATTGCGAAACAATTAAACACTCCCGTGTCGACATTTGACAACGTGCTGAAGAAATGGAAGTCCACAGGTGACAATGAGCCCAAGAAACGACCAGGTAGTCGTAAAATACTAACTGACAGGCAAGTCGACGCGTATTGAGAAGGCTGGTTACCTCATCTCGCCATCAGACCCTAGAGAATCTGTATTTGAAGATGCGAGCAGCCACAGGCAATCTTATAAGTGTTTCCATGACGTGTCGAGAGCTGCATGCCATGAATTTTCACGGAAGAGCTGCAGCCCACAAGCCGTTGATAACAAAAACAAACGCACACCGTCGACTGGCATTGGGCAAGGCACACCGAAACTGGACCGTGGATCAATGGAAATCGGTCCTGTGGAGCGACGAGTCACGCTACACGCTCTTCTAGTCTGATGGACGTGTTTGGGCATGGAGGATGCCTGGAGAACGCTTACTACCTGAGTATGTTGTCCCAACAGTGAAGTTTGGAGGTGGAGGTATCATGGTCTGGGGGTGCTTCTTGTGTATGAATGCCGAGTCCTACATTGATGTTCTGAACAATTCTGTGTGTCCTTCATTGTGGCAATTTTATAGTACCGTCCCCTACACCTTCATACATGATAACGCTCCATGTTACAAAGCAATGATAGTGGACGCGTGGTTTGAAGAGAAAACATCGGAACATTGATGTAGCCAGCACAGAGCCTTGACCTTGGGATGAACTGCAACGCACAATTATGTCCAGGCCAAGACGGCTCTTTTCAGTAGTGGAGCTTACTAATGCTTTAAAGGAGGAGTGGAGCACAATACCACCAGCTTTCTATCAAAAATTAGTAGACATTCTTCCACGACGCATTGAAGCAGTCATTAAGGCCAACATGTCATTAATATCTTGACATGTTTTATTCATAACAGTCCCATGACTTTTGGTAGGATAGTGTATATGACACTATTACATGGTAAATATTCTAGGGAAGGTACTTCAGTTAAATATTACCAGCACACATAACCAAGGGGGCCAAATAGTAACCTCAAGTTGCAAAATATATTCACCACGTATTTACAGAACAGATCAATAAACATTGATTAGAATTTGGCATAACGTAATATTACTCATTAGCAACATGACATGCACAAGACAGTGTGTGCAAAAAGCTGATTCGTTAAAACTTGATTTTTGAACGCTTAAGGATGAGATGTTTTCACAACTATTCCTGGTATTGTGTTAGTTTTTTATGTGTATTATTGTTACGGATTTGATATATGTGTCTGTTGTTTTACAGTCTCTTTCTGTACTCCTGGCAGACGTAATTTACAAACTAACATTTGCGTAATTACGAGAACGTGTTTACTATATTGACCAGTATAGGCTTGTTTACCATAGCTTTCTTACTTAGCTGAAGGTTTAGTTATTTACTACTGAATATGCTAATCTTGCTCGCCGGTACACTAGCACGTGGTTATTATTATTATTGAGGGAGCCTAGCCTTTTCCTGAGGCATAATCACGTTTCCTGCAAAACCAGTTTGAATACAACCTACAGGTATCGTTCCCGGCTCATTATATATGACTGCTCACGCTTGACTTGTATAATATAAATAAGATTTTACGTAGTTCAGTGTATTTGTGATAGCGTTGTTAATGAGAAGACATTCGGTGTATCGGTCCTTTTTTTTTTTTTTTCTCCTCCTACATATTTGTGACCCAGTAAACATAGTTACAGTTATGGATTACTATTGCTTTGAAACAAGCAAATTTAATTCGAAACTTCCAAAACCTCATGAAAGTTGCATAACCTTGTCGTACTTTATTTTATAGAATATTCCCTGACATGTACTGACGTCGTAAACACAGTTTTGTTATTCATTTTACAATACACGTTGTCATTCAGACTTTTAGCCGTCTGTTTCGTTATATCTTTTGTTATTATTTGCTGGGTCATCATCTCCGATACAGTTAATAATCTGCAAGGTGGAGCAGTGTTGTGAAATTTGGATATTCAGTTGTTTATAATTTAACATTCTTCTCACTGAAACATTTTAATATGCGAGGCTTGATTGCACTCAACATCGGCGGACAGAACCGCGCGTTATTATTTGTGGTGTGTATTACGATTGAAGAAGAACAATAGTCTTGACCTGGGTCATGGTCAACTATTTATTTATAACAATGGATCAAGCCAGTCGCAGGCCTATTGTATATACTTCTGTAGGGTTTCGTCTCTCAGAAAGAAAGTACCGTACCGAGGTGAGGCTTTTATATCACACGCTTTCCTCGTATGCAAAGCTATTCCATGTTATACGATATTCGCGTATTTAGGGTTCAAATTACTAGGGAATACTAACAAACATGTACTGGTCATACAGTTAATTCTTTCTCTCTATATGTACTGTGATCATATTAGTAATAGGTATAAACCTTACACTAAGACATTGGTTAAACGATTTGTTTAGTTGGAAGACAAAAGGAAGAATATGTCGTTGAAAACAAAACCTTGTGGTATTTCAATTTTTTTTAAATAGAGTAAAAATTGGACAGCTCTAGGTCATGTTTTGTGTTAAATATTTATTTACTTGTGACTTTGTAGCATACCTGTATGATATAAATGGTAATTTGTTATGATAACTGTTATCCAATATTTAGATATACATATATATTAATCTTTTTTTTTTAAGTGCTGCTTTCATTTTAGCATTCACATACTTAGTAAGTTTATTGGGGTACTTGTAAAAAATAAACATTTTTGAGATCTAATATCAAATTGTCAGATAATTTCACTTTAAACAATTTGTAACTGTGCATGAAGAAACAGATTTTGCTAAAGAATACAGGTTATGTAATGAAATATACAAATAAAGTTTAAATGTTTCACAACACACACACATTTGTAGTTAAACAGCTGACATCATGTTTGAATGATAACTTTCGAGTGAATGCCTATGTTATGCCAATGTTTCACATAACATGAACCCATGATTTTATATATATATATCATTCACATGACCACAGTACTCCCAGAAAAAATGTTAATTTCAGATACAATTACTTTGAATGTTGTGCATCATAAAATGTCCCATTAATTTTCACAAGATTGTAGCCTTTTCATTATCATTTGCATCTTATTAAAAATTATGCTTTCTTGATAATCAGGGACATTTTTCTGAAAGTTGGTAGGCTGAATCAGATTTTAAACTAATTTGTACATACCCCCTATTTGTTGAACTTGTACAGAGTTTCTAACAATGATGTCTTCTTTGCTAAGGAAAATGAGTACCTAATAGTGAAATTGACTATATGAACTTTGAAATTTTCAAGAGTGCCAGATAGTAGAACAGACTATATGAACATAACACTTTGGAGAAAGAGTTTTGTTCTTTCTTGGGGATGTACAGATAGGGATACTGACTATATAAATGTAAATAATTAGGAGAAACAGTAGTTCATTCATTGCTAGGATTGGATGGATGGATGCCAGAGAGTCAGACAGACTATATGAACATTAACCTTTTGGTGAAACGGTAGTTTGTTCTTCTTTAGGAATTGAAGAGTGTCATATAATGAGGTTAACTATATGAACATTATCCTTTTGGTGAAATGGTAGTTTGTTCTTTGTTAGGAATTGAAGAGTTCCATATAATGAGGCTAATTATATGAACATTAGCCTTTTGGTGAAACAGTAGTTTGTTCTTTGTTAGGAATTGAAGAGTTCCATATAATGAGGTTAACTATATGGACATTAGCCTTTTGGTGAAACAGTAGTTTGTTCTTTGTTAGGAATTGAAGAGTTCCATATAATGAGGTTAACTATATGGACATTAGCCTTTTGGTGAAACGGTAGTTTGTTCTTCTTTAGGAATTGAAGAGTGTCATATAATGATTCATTCTTCATTATGGATGGTTGAATACCAGGTAGTATATGAATACAGTGGTTCATTCATCTTTAGGATTTTATGGATACTGGGAGTGACCATATAAAGAAAAAAATATTAAAACATTCATTCATTCTCTCTCAAGAGTTGATGGGTACAGATAAAGAAACTGATTGCTGGAATGAAATTAATTTTTGAACATTTGTTGTTGTTTTTTGCCCAGGGTGCATGAGTGCAAGGTATTGAGATTGTTTGTATAAGCCAAATGCTATATTTATCTACATTTTTAGCATAGTTTGTGGCAATTGTAGATTAAGAAATTATTGTAACATTCATACAGTAACCTGAAAAATGTGAACTTTGTATGACAGTTCTTGTCATTTAGCTATTTTGCATATCTGGCACAGGTATACCATTCCTAAACAATTTTCAGATAAAGGTATAACAGTTTGTTACCAAAAGTCCAGGTTTCTCCTTAAGTCATCACATGCTTTTCAAAAACACATTTTTGTGTTGTGGTCATTCATTTTGGTAATGGGAGGAGTAAAAGCTACCATTTCTTTACTTATGATTGTAATTTCTAAAGAATGTGTATTTACTGAGATGAAGGTACACACCATTTTCATAGCTCATTTCATTTAAGAAACTTGTTTCATTATCTTTTTCAATAGGAACTTCAGCTGTACCAAGAGCTAATAGTGCAATAGGTTACTCCAGCCTTATGATTTTTTTGTGATTTGCTTTTTCAGCTGGTATATATTTTAGTTTAACTATGAGATTCTACCAAAATGAAAGGTGCTGAAATTATACATTTTTTATATTAATGTTTATACCTTCATGTTGGCAGGAATTTGTGCTAAAAGTCATATTACAAGGAGTTTAAAGTTTTTTGTAATTTATTTTTAGGTGTTTTTACTGGAGCGACAACTGAAAACTAACATTTCATAAAAGAATATTTAACTAACATTTTTACTATTGATCTTAAATAATTTTTGTAGGTAGATTATTTGGTTTGACAAGTAGGTTGTTTAAAACCATGAATTTTTTATTAGTATTTAAATATTTTTTGTCATTGAGTCATGACAACCAAAACCCCTGCTTGAAAGGTTATTACATCATACATTGATACTGATGTTTAGTTGTTTTGTTGGTAGATCACTTGGTTTAACTAAAAGCCTGTTTTGTGTTGATATTTAGATCTTTCTGCGAGCTGGAACTTTAGCTCGACTGGAAAACCAACGTGATGAGAAGCTTCACGACATGATTGTGAGATTTCAGACTCACTGTAGAGGTTATTTGGCAAGAAGCAAGTTAAATAAGTACAAGGTAAGTTGACATATACTTAGAAAAATAAATCTATTTGCTACAAAGTAATTTGGTAGAACTGTGTTGCTTCGTAGTATAACAATTCCTTTAGAGTTTTGTACTTTTTTTATTGTGGATCCATACAATGAAAAAATTACAGAAGGGTTTTTTTTATTAATGCACATTTTTAACAGCATTCATTTTTCATCATCAGTTCTAAAAATGATCAAAATGTATGTTTAGAATCTATTAAAAATTTTAGACAAGCTGAGTTGGATATCCCAAATATCTCATGGGATGGATTTTGTGCTATCAGATCTAAAAATGATCAAAAGGTATGTGTAGAACTTATCAGAAGTTTAGTTAGCTATGAAGGTGGCTACTGCCTGTTAGAAAAACTCGTACAAATATATTGGGGACTATACAGTCTACTTATGCAGATCAAGTAGAGGACAACATTTCAAAAGTCTTCTGTCTTCATTATTAAAAGTATTGTACTGTCAGACCTCAAAGTTTCAAATGGTGAATTATTAGCACTCAAGTTTATGTCATTGTGTTATGGGATCCTTTATACTAAAAACTGATGATGATGATGATGTAACTAACACTAAATGTGTGTATTTCATGTCTGAAATGTTTAAAAACTAAAAGAATGCTTGGAAATAACTGAATTCTAGACTTCAAAGGTCTTTTGTGTTAGCTAAAGATTTGTGTCAGTGTTTGCCTTGACAAAGTGAAGATGGTATTTCCAGATATGATAACCTAGTGATTAAAAGCATATGTGTGACAGGAATAATAATACTTACTCAGTCTCAGTTTCCATGCGAAATGTTTTAGGATGACATGCTACCAGTTTTATAAATATCTTCCTTGAGGTTTAGATATGAACTTATGTTATCAAGTGAAATGATAGAAATGTTTGAAAACTTTTTTCAGGTTCAAGATATGGCCATTAGGTGCATTCAGCGGAATGTTCGCAAATTTCTGGAGGTGAAATCTTGGCCATGGTGGCGACTTTTCATTAAGCTTACACCTCTTCTGAATGTACACCGTACTGAAGAGGAGCTTCGTTTAAAAACTGTGAGTATCATATGGTGAGAAGAATTGTTTCACATATTGTGATAAATACATATCTATATAGTCAATACTTTCAGTCAGTTAACATTGTTATAAGAGCTTTCATGGTATTCTGTTTAGAACTGAGAAGTTTTCTAAACTATCATTAACTGAAAGAAAGTATTCAGGAAATAAGACTCTGATTTCTCTTAAACTTAACATGTTTACCAAAAAAGCTCAGAAAGTATCAATCCTATATTTTTGTACCTTCTACTACTAAAATCCTTG
Organism: Limulus polyphemus; assembly: GCF_000517525.1. NCBI lineage: Eukaryota > Metazoa > Arthropoda > Merostomata > Xiphosura > Limulidae > Limulus > Limulus polyphemus. Next base: position 153,599 of record NW_013667551.1, read on the forward strand.
TCTGAACAGAAATACAGAAGTACTTAGTTCTAGCTTTTGACAGGAATATAGTTTCAGCTTTTTTCAGCTAAGGAGTTTTTCTGCTGTTTTAATACACTGGATTTACTAAAGAAATGCAATATAAACTGAAGTAACTTCTTTATACAGGAAGAACTGGAAACTTTGAAAGCTAAAACCTTGAGACTTGAAAAGGAAAGGAATGAACTAAAACAAACAAATGAGAAATTAGAAGCGAAGGTAAGCATATGACTGTTTATTAATATTCCTTCATTTCAAAGTATGTAATATAAAGTTTTGTCAGTAGTGGTTTTGTTTTGAATGTAATTACTTAATAATGCTAGTTGTTGTGATTTTAACTTTATATTGAGCTTACAGTGTAATATATTTCAAGAGCATGGCTAGAGACTAGAATCACAGTTTAGACATACTAAACTTTCTTTACATAACCTTGGCTTGTGAACTATGGTAAATAACTTGTAATCAAGTCAAAATGTTTTTATGGGTATTTAAAAACTGACCATTTAGTTATCAATGCATACTCATGAGTTTTGTAGCACTGTTAGAAGCTAAAGTCCTTTTACTTCTGATTTGTAATGGATAAAGTAAGGGTGTTTTAAAATGCATCTCTAGTCAAATATTACTTTATGACAAATGTTCGGCATTTTATGTTGTAAAAACCTTAAGGTAGGTTAACATTTAAGAGAAATGGTTTCTTTTTTTGGAATGGTGCTCTTCTAATGATAACATGGCTAACTTGCATTTTTAATTTTTTTCTTGGACTGAAACAAAATATAAGAAACCAGATTACTTGAATAATTTTACAGCATTGACCTTCCTTCATGAGGAAAAAAACTGGGACTGATACCCCTCTGTTAACAACTTGGTAAATTTGCCTTGTCTTACATATGTGGGACTGATATCTATCTGTCATTTACAGTGTATATTTGTCTTATTTTGCGTGTGTGGGACTGATATCCATCCATTAACAACTTGGTAAATTTATCTTGTCTCTAATGTGGGACTGATATCCATCTGTTAACAACTTGATAAATTTGTCTTGTCTTACTGATGTGGGACTGATATCCATCTGTTAACAACTTGATAAATTTGTCTTGTCTTACTGATGTGGGACTGATACCCATCTGTTAACAACTTGGTAAATTTGCCTTGTCTTACTTATGTGGGACTGATATCCATCTGTTAGCAACTTGGTAAATTTGCCTTGTCTTACTGATGTGGGACTGATATCCATCTGTTAACAACTTGATAAATTTGCCTTGTCTTACTTATGTGGGACTGATATCCATCTGTTAACAACTTGGTAAATTTGCCTTGTCTTACTTATGTGGGACTGATATCCATCTGTTAGCAACTTGGTAAATTTGCCTTGTCTTACTTATGTGATACTGATATCCATCTGTTAACAACTTGATAAATTTGCCTTGTCTTACTTATGTGGGACTGATACCCCTCTGTTAACAACTTGGTAAATTTGCCTTGTCTTTTATGTGATACTGATATCCATCTGTTAAGGATATCAGTCCCACATAAGTAAGACAAGACAAATTTAGCAAGTTGTTAATAGACAGATATTAGTCCCACTTAAGTAAGACAAAAGAAATTTGCCAAGTTAATCTGTTAACAACTTGATAACTTTTACTTGTCTTTTATGTGATACTGATATCCATCTGTTAACAACTTGGCAAATTTCTTTTGTCTTACTTAAGTGGGACTAATATCTGTCTATTAACAACTTGGCAAATTTCTTTTGTCTTACTTAAGTGGGACTAATATCTGTCTATTAACAACTTGCTAAGTTTGTCTTGTATTACTTATGTGGGACTAATATCCATCTGTTAACAACTTGATAAGTTTGTCTTGTATTACTTATGTGGGACTGATATCCATCTGTTAACAACTTGGTAACTTTTTCTTGTCTTTTATGTGATACTGATATCCATCTGTTAACAACTTGATAAATTTGTCTTGTCTTACTTATGTGGGACTGATATCTATCTGTTAAGAACTTGCTCAATTTGCCTTGTCTTACTTATGTGGGGCTGATATCTATCTTTTAACATCCTGGTAAATGTTAATTGTCTTACTGTTAACAACTTTATAAGGTTAGACTTTTCTTGCTTGTTTTTTTAAATAAATTGTTTACAGTTTCAATTAATAGATAATGTTCATTATCATTGTGAATAACACAGTATATCATCTAGAAATTATATTTATATGAACTGAAGACTATTATTCAGTCTGATTACTGCTTGTTGTAACACATTATGTAGTAATTAAACACCAAAGTCTAATATTTAGTCTGATTACTGCTTGTTGTAACACATTGTGTAATAATTAAACACTGAAGTCTATTATTTAGTCTGATTACTGCTAGTTGTAACACATTATGTAGTAATTAAACACCAAAGTCTATTATTTAGTCCGATTACTGCTTGTTGTAACACATTATGTAGTAATTAAACACCGAAGTCTATTATTTAGTCCGATTACTGCTTGTTGTAACACATTATGTAGTAATTAAACACTGAAGTCTATTATTCAGTCTGATTACTGCTAGTTGTAACACATTGTGTAGCAATTAAACATTTTTTTCGTCAGAAAATAAGTAATCATGGAAGGATTGTAAGCATTGTGTGAAACTAATTTATACGTTATTTTTACCTGTAGTTTGAATACATGTGTACTTTGGTTTATATAAAGAGTATCTGTCGATTGTATTAGATGTGTTTGAAACGTACGTGCAGGGGTTTATCTGAATACTCTGGTAGAGGTATATGTTGAATAATTACCATGCCTTCTGACTGGGGACATGAAAACTAATTACAAATGTTAGGGAATTCGAGATTGTGATGGTGAAGTTTAAAGAAAAGAAAAACTTTATTAAAAATCCTCCATAAGAGACTAATTTTTATCATCTTTGTAACATATATTTATGTATAGATATTTTTTACAAGACGGGTGTTCTGTTATGGTTTCTAGATGTTTCGACAGGACTGTATGAATTTCAATTTTTACAAGTTTCAGTAAAAACCAGTGTACAAATAATACACACAGTTTAACGATACTACTGAGTATATGCATTGTGTTTTGTAGCTTGATATTCCGATCTCTGTGTTTGACTGTAAATGTTTACGTTATATTCAAAACATGAAGAAAAAACTAAAAATATCGTAGTCCGTCGTCGTCAAGATTTTGTATTTATCAGTCGGTTTTAGCCGCGGGTGAAAACGGTATACTCAATCGACCAACTTTATCTGTGTTTGTTGGCAGTTTCTTAGAGATGACAGTTTTTTACAAACTTCAAGTTCAAGACGCGTGTTGACGGGTCGTTGACCTAGACCTGGGAGGTAGCTTCGGCTTGTTAGGGGAATTCCCGGCAGCAATAATTGGCTCGACATCAAAAGCCTTTTTTCGGGAAATCATATCTTTTATTCGTATCCCAGAAAGCACTTCGTCTTTCAGTGTTACCACTTACTGCTGGCCACAAGTTAAAAATAGAGAAATCTCCAACAATATAATTTCTTCTTGTAGTGCCTTGTATTGACCATATTTGATGCCTGTAAACATAAAAGTTATATATAATAGACAGTGCTTTTCTAAGCATACTTACACACATCACCTTGTGACGTAACCTAAGTGATCGTAGGTGAACACGTGATATACGAGCGTCTGATCCATTGTTTGTTGTTATCTGCCATTCAGATGTGTTTGATGTAGGCGTGACTTACTGTTTTCGCTAAATAATAATAAAAACTGTAGTGGAATAGGCTCTAGTACTCAACATGCATTATGACCGTATTTTAATGTTGTGCATAAAACGTACAGGTATCTAGCTTGTAATAATGTACGTAATGAAGATCAGTCAGTGATATATTGTGAATTCTATCATATTTACACCAACCATACAGTCCACTATGATCGGGGCTATTGACTAGAACGGTTATTAGTGAATTCATGGTTCAGATCATAAACGAAACATTGTTCTACACATCACCAACACGTGCCTAGCTATAACCTAAATAAATTATCAGTTAGTAATATATAGCAATATATTTGTTGTTCACTAATAACAAACTTGTGACAGAAAATACCTGTATTACCATGCATCTATTTTGAGTTTCTAACACTCGTGTTATTTATCAAATTCTTTAGGTTTATCACATGCAATGTTTTCTATTTACGATCCGAACCGTTCATTCATTAATCACCGTTGTTCCCCTGATTGATAGTGAACTGTACAATCCCGTAACGATATAATATGGAGAGACAGTACTTAGATATTATAGTTTTAAACTCCGAAACCCAAGCTTTAAAAAACACTAGGGGAGACATTTGCAGTGTACGTGATTTTTACACAAATTTTAGGTCTAAAAAGATCGTCTTTTTTTATATAATTGGCGTTCATGCCTCAGAAGTTTCTGGTAACTATTGTTTGCTTTAATGCTCTTCCACTGATTTCGATTATTATATGCAGCGAATCTGGCCTTCACGCGCTTTCGGGATCTGCTTGGCTGCTTAACAGAACCAATTGAGGTCAAGGGTTATGAATACATTCTTGTGGTGATAGGCCAACTTCCAGGCTATCTTTGGATGAACCCGAGCTCGGCAGCTTTGATGATATTATAACTTTCACTACAGCTTTGGCCGCTAGCCATCGCCAAAGCTTGACAAAGCATAAACACTTGACAAACATCCCATGCGAAGCAGCTTTGGTCTGGTCTTGTTCCTGGGTATAATTCCCTTTATAGACTTCCATAAAGTATGAGTGAGAGGGAATCTGATGGACGTCTTTACGATTGTTAAGGGAATTGATAGTGTTGATGCATAATGTTTTTGTATTTAATGGTGAGAATGGTAAAACTAGGGAACACAAGCTTAAATTTTGGAGAAGGTAGGAGTCATCTTCAACTAAGACAGATTTATTTTTCTAACAGGGTGGTTGACCTTTGGAATGGGTTGTCTTCAGATGTGGTTGAAGCAGTTAATTTAAGGGTAGGCTTGTTAAATATTTGAATGATAAGGGCTGGCTTTGAGAGTTTTATTTTAAAGTTTAGAGTAGTTGATGGGATGGCCTAGATAGACCACCCTTGTTGTCTTTAAACTATAAATATATATATATAGTTCAGAGATTAACCGAAAGGTTTATGTCTGATCATTGTGAACACGTAGCAATAGAATGTATGAAAACTGTTTTAGCTGTGGTAGCAATGTGTCAAAGTTTAGAAACGATTGTCTTGTAAAACGTATAAATCCGAATTGCAAGGATGAAACTTGTTATCGAGCTGCACACTTACGTGGGGGGTGTTTTATGTTGACTTTATTGGAATGTTTTTCTTGGCTGCACAAATAGCATTTCATTTTCCACCTTAACGCTTTTCTGACAAGTATCCCATAAGGAGGTCGATGCTTATTTATATTATAAAGAAAGATTAATCATACTGGTGTAACGTTACAGTGTTCAGTGAGTGTTGATGCTAAACGTACCGCTAGCTCTTAAATATGTTCAGGTAACATGCCTAATTAATATGATTTTAAGATATTTCTAAAATATAAAGTGTATTTATCTCTTTCTTGTTCTAATGAGATATTTTTATTACTGTAATTTTATGTTTGATTCGACTCTTTTTGTTGTATACGAAAAACACAAACCAAGAAACAGATATCACACTGTTCTAACTGGAGGGTGTTTTTAATATTGTGTTGACTCTTTTTTTTTAATAAGAATAAAGCATTTATGTTGTGTTCAGTTATTAATCGAATTTATTCATTAAACTTTATTAAAATGTTTTAAATTGTTTCAAGTTCAACTACCCATATAATTTTAATGTATTATAATAATGTTTATAAAAAGTTTTTCACATAGCTAGTGAACTGTTTTAGTTCTAAGCAATGAAACACAGATAAGGGTAACAAATAGATAGTATTTTGTTGGTTTTTTTCCCCTATCCTATGTGAATTGACCTACATTCTTTTTAAAGCTTTTACCGCTCCGTGAAGAAGGCCTGTTTATTGTTACTGTGAGTTTAACTGCGGGTAGCAAGCAGTTAATAATATGTTTTAGAAGCCCGTGTCCGAGATTTTGAACACTTGCCAAAACCCCGGAGGTTCTTGCCCCACCTTATTGGCTGCAGACAGAAAGTGCTGTAGAAGTCTCGTGCGCGTAGCAGACTTGGAAAAATAGCGTAGTTAGAATAGTACCTACCGTCTGTTAAACAAAGAATGACCACGAATCTAAGATTCTGTGGCGTTAAACGGTAACTTTCGAATGTTTACCGTGTTAACTCCACTAAACAGCCATGCCAGTAACACAGTCTTTGAACAAACTAGAAAATGTGGTTGTCAAACGTCCCGAGAAGCAGGTTAATGTAGTCAAAGGAATAACGAAGTATCAGAATTGTTTTATGAAAGACCGAAAACAAGTAAGCGATACTGATGACAAACCGATGTTGATACGTATTGATTGTTCAAACACGGAAAAGGACTGTGACAAAAGTTCATCAGTAAAGGAGAATAACATAGAATCAGGACCCGTATCTACCGTTTCAGATGCGTCTAATTGTTTAAACATAAACGGTGAGAAGGCGGCGTCTTTACGTTTCACGGATATGCCGTCTCAAATCACCCAGTCAACACAGGAATGTGAGACTAAGAAACCCACTTCAGGAGTTGGTCAGTCCAAAGAAAAGAGGAATTCAGTTGATCATAAGATAGTGAACCTTCAGAAAAAGGAAATAGTTGCAGTAAAACTGAGTAAAAATGAAACTTATGACGATATACAGGCCAAGAAAAAGAAACAAGTAGCTTTGCAAGTTTACAGTGGAGCTCGAAGAAAATCTGCTGGTCAGAAGGGAGGAATTCGCACCATTGACCTTAGAGAGTTGAAAAGACAGTTCAGAAAGGTTGAAGAGTCACCTTCTAAGTCTGGTAAACAGAATGACACCAAACAGCCTAGTAAAGAGACAGTGATCACTTCCAGTATATATGGCCAAAAAGGAATGAGAGAATCCAGTAGTGTATCTCAACAGTTGCCTAACAGTTATTATACAGCTAATCCATCAAAAGTAGCCACTTCTAATACTAGTTCATGTTATTCTACAGTATCATTACTAGATACTTCCAGAACATTTCTTCAACCACGAAAAACTTCTGGTTTACAACCATTTTGGTCTAGCTATATAGGTAGCCAACACTGGAGTCCTAAACCTATTGAACTTGGCAGGTGGAGGCTGAGTGGATCTTTAGACTTCCTTCCAAACTCGTCTAACTGTTCTCGTTTCTCTCAGGTATCTGAACTCTGGGCAGATCTCAATGAAGAGCATTCTGCAGCCACTCATGCTTCAGAGATGTTGGAAACTGAAACATCAGAAAGAATGAAGCTAGAGAAAGAAATTCAAGATATGCAGGTGAGTTGTTATAACATTTTATATTTCAAGAATTATTAGGTCTAGACTGTGTTCATAATGGATACCTACAGTTCCTATCTGACAATGAAGTTAAAATGAAACTCTAAATTTAGCACCAGTGAGATGTTATTTTTAGTATCTCAATGCACTGATTCAGTCTAACAGTTCTTTCACCCCACAGTGGATAAAAAAAAAATGTGTGTAAATTCGTAAGTGTATGTACAACAAGAGTTTATAGATGTCGTGTAGCACAAAAACAAGGCAGTTACAACCATGGAGACTTTTTTATACCCCATTTGCTGCTTAAATTATTGATCTGTCATACTTTGTGTTTGACTTTGCAAATCCTCTTCTGTTACGTAGTCTACTTTTATCTGGTAATAACACTTTTATGTCTGTATAGTTTTTGTATTTTCTTTTTTTGCTGTTGTTATGAGATAATGCTCTTTTCCACCATCTATTAAAGCTTCTTGTCTATTTAATTCAAGAATTTACCTTCATTTATTGTTTTGAATCCTTAGATGATGCTATATAACTTTGAACTAGCTAATCTAGAATTTTTTTTTCTCTTTAGAATAGTTTGGATTTACATTAACTTAGGTAATGAATTTATTTCAGACACGATGTTCAGCAGTCCAACAGCGGAACGATCGGATGGAAATGGAGATGATGGAGACAAGGATGTATCGAAGTACCGAGTTGAATGGAGACTTGTCAGATGAAGATGAAGCAGGTAGTAAATATTTTTCTTTTGGAATCATTTATATGCTATACAGAGGTTGAGAATGGTATATTTAAATGATTTTGGAGCCTTATCGTGTCACCGTGTGTGGACATGCTCTATCTAATGACTGTATGTTTTGACAATAGTCCTGCAAAAGGCTCTATCATAAAACTTTCATATCCAAAGCACCCCTTCCATAAATATTTTCCATAATTAAACTAATGCACGAGGATGAAGGTTTCCAAGAGCCCATTTCTACAGTCCAGTTGCACATAAATCTTTAGGCACTGCATCTGGTGTCTTTGTATAAAATAGCATCAATACCAGTTTCATTCTCCAACTGCTTGAGGTATGGGAAGGTTGAAATGATATGTCGTGGAAGAAACACGTGACTTGATTACGTTGTCCACTGTTGCTATGGTACAGTGGATGGCTTTTGCCACTGACATGTGTGTTTGTAAATTCCCAGCTATTACATGACGTGGCATTTTGCATCCCATGGCTGAGGCATGACTTGTTGTAAGTTTGTTTCTGAATGATCATGGTGTCCCAAGTTGGTTTTCTAAGACCATTAAGCATAAGGAGTACGCCACATTACGAAATTCTACACTGAACACATCCTTATAATATGAGTGTATGAATATTTTTTAGTTGGAAAGGATTGTTACATTCCCTTCCCACTACCAACCTATGGCTAAAAAATGTTCTGACACATTCCATTCCACCAATTTATATTGGCTGTGGTTGCCACATGACTTTAATTGTTTTAATGTAATGTACTTAACCCTGTAGTAGGCTAATTAAAATGAATATTTGATATTTAGTACTATGATGTTTTCTAATTTAGTTTCTTTCACAAGATAATATATTAACAGCTTAGGCTAAACATGAGTAATTTTCATCATGAAATGATATATCTCGTAATAAATGAGCAGGTTATGTAGACATTTATTTGTCTTGTATTATACAATTTGATGATAAGAATATATAGCTTATCATGATTCTTCAAATAAAGTTTGGCTTATAATAAATCAGGTAGTAATTTTATGACTCAAAATGACTGATACTAACTCTAATTATTACAAGGATTGTAGTAGTAATAATGTAGCTGATGTGGCTTACAACAAATATGTATTGGAATATGGCTTATAAATAACTGTCAGTCATTTGTAACTCATAATGATTAGTAGCAATTTTATGACGTGCAGTGGAGTTTCATATTAATGTTATGGTTTTAATAAGTGTGGGTGTAGTTTGGCATATAATAACACTGAATGGTAATGTTCAGGGTTAAAAAAATCTGGTATTGATGTTGTAGCTTTTAAAGAATCTGGTAGCAATTTTATTGCTTTTAGATATTGTGGTAATAATTTTAAGTCTAAAAATAGTGACTTTATCAATTGTGTGGTCAAAGTTACTTACTACTTACAAAGAAGCTGAATGTAAGTTTACAACTTCAAGGAACTCTGTAGTTATTTACAAGGAGCTTGAAAGTAATTGTATGATTCAAAAGCACCTGCCAATAATAATATGGTAAAATGAGGTTTCAAATTCCATTTGTTGAAGTTGGAAGAAATCAAGTGAGTCATCTCCTCACCTTGTCTTTCAAAACCATTGTATAACTACAGAAGTAATGAACTGTGACATCCTGCTGCTGTTTCTACATCTTACAAAACCATTTATCATCTGATGTCAGAAGTATGAACTTATAACATCCAGCTGCTGTTCCTACATCCAATGTCATAAGTAT
>NW_013667551.1:164484-168578 GCF_000517525.1 Limulus polyphemus
AGAAATAGAATGAGTAACGATGCTTACCTGTGTAAAGAATTACATGGTCGTCCATTCAGAAATAGAATGAGTAACGATGCTTACCTGTGTAAAGAATTACATGGTCGTCCATTCAGAAATAGAATGAGTAACGATGCTTACCTGTGTAAAGAATTACATGGTCGTCCATTCAGAAATAGAATGAGTAACGATGCTTACCTGTGTAAGAATTACATGGTGTCCATTCAGAAATAGAATGAGTAACGATGCTTACCTGTGTGAAGAATTACATGGTCATCCATTCAAAAATAGAATGAGTAAGGATGCTTACCTGTGTGAAGAATTACATGGTCGTCCATTCAGAAATAGAATGAGTAACGATGCTTACCCGTGTGAAGAATTACATGGTGGTCCATTCAGAAATAGAATGAGTAACGATGCTTACCCGTGTGAAGAATTACATGGTCGTCCATTTAGAAATAGCATATTCTTCATTCGGTTGAAGATGTTTAAAGGAATGACTAATTCTACTTAAAACGTTCCTCTGTACTTGGTAGGAGTGTCAATAAGTTTTTGTCAGAGTTCCAACCATCAGCAACTGAACTATTATATATACCGTGTAATAACCTCTTGTGATTAATGCTTAAGCACTTAAACCATGACTAGGAAGCTTACTTTGTAGTTACTGCAATGAATGCATGACACATGTTGGGTATCCAGAGAGAAAAAATCAAGAACTGTCATTGTCATATAAGGGGACTGATGGACAAACATCATGGTGTCAGTTTTAGAAGCTTGGTGTAAGGGCAACATGAAAGGAGTTACAGGATCTTTTGTTGTTGTTTTTCGTAAATGAGGAAATTACAGATTAGATGTTAAAAGGAAGCTAAATTTTATGCATTTCATAAAATGTTCAGCTATCCAAGAGACAACTTCTCGAACTCACGAAAGATTTGGCAAACGTAACCGTAAGGGAGCGAACGAATACAAAACTTAAGGTATTGAAAGGAAGGTAATTCTTAGGGATTTCACAAACATGTGCCCCCCCAGAGGCTCAGTGATAAGTCTGAAGACCTATACTGGTAAAAACAGAATTTTGATACTCGTGGAGGGCACATCACTGATAGCCCATATGTAGCTTTTTATTTAATGAAGGAACTTCATGTATATAATTGTTTCAGAAATGAATGTTACCTTATGAGATGACGAGTATCGTATAGTAATGTTCTTTGAAAGTGATGATAGGCATAACTTTGAAAAACATACTTTATCATTTATATGTATAGTAGTAGTTTGTGGATATACTTCAATAAAAACAACTTACTCAGTAATCATGGCCTCAAGGTTTTCTTAGAAATATTGTATGAGTTATTTTACAATTTTCACGCGTGTACAAAATAAATGGTGAGAAAAGGTAAGTGCTCGGGTACTCTTTAAAAGAAATGTCTAACGGACATCATTTGCTGTCAATAAATAACTTACAAAAGAATTGATCAGTAGCAATTTCGGGTACTTAAACACCTCTTTTCTGTTCCCCAGTAGTTTATTTATAATGACTGGTGTCCAATAGTAATCATGTTATTAGAAAAAACGTTCATTTATGTATATACTTGTCACAGGTAATTTTGTAGGCTCGTAAAAATAAGTGAAGGTCTGAACATTTTGTGGTTCTGACTTACATAACATTTTTCTTTTCATACATAATGTTAATTTTTTATATTATCGAAGAGTGTTTACAGCAGTGAAATACAGGTATCACAATATTACACGAAAAACATTACCCGTGTAATCAGGAAATAACTTGCATAACTGTATGGCTTAATCTAAAGTAGTTTCCTAATCCTTACGAATAAAATGTTGATAAAAAACTGACTTGTTAACAGAGTTTAGATAGATGGAAGTTTCTAAATGTTAATTAAGATTTCATTATTAGCAGTTTAAATACGGTTTACTAGTTAGTGCTGTTAATTTTTTATGTAGGTGGCTCCATCTACAAACAGAAATATGAACACATGAAAAGAGAATTGGAACTTACAAAAAGACGTTTACAACAACAACACGAAGAAGAACTTGAAACACATATGCTAGGGAAAAAAGCTGCAGACAAAAAAGTATGTATTCTATCTAGCACTGTATTTTGTTATCACACCAATATCAATCTTATATTAAAAGAATAGTATCTGATACATTAGTTACACATTCAAATTTCCAAAATAATTCTCACTATAACAAATGTTTGAAAGTAGATCTTGCTATCTGAAATAAAATGTGCAGAGAACTTTACTGATACTTGAATAGTGATGGCAGTAGATTTTACTGTTTGTTTTGTTATTTAAAACATTTTTATACTTAGAAGTTATGTTGTTATTCATATGTAAAAAGATCCTGTATACTTTTCTATCTATTTTATATAGCTGTTTATACCCTGTTTGACAGATTCGTTACTAATCTCACAATCAGTATATTACATAGATCTTGTTCAGCAAGTACATGAGTTTTTTCTTGTGGATCTCATCATTAGTTGTAACATTATAGTTAGCAGAAGCTTTAGAAGAAGCAGAAGAAGAAAGAAGAGTTGCTAATCAGTGGAAAAGAAAAGCTCAAAAACTTGGTCAAGAAATGCAGGACCTTCGTCTTCTTATGGAAGATCACATGAATCGAAATGCTGACTTGGAGAAGAAACAGCGAAAGTATGTTGACTGATGAGTTTCACAGTTATGAAGTGCTTATATTGTATAACTTAAAATCACAGGCGAGGCATCTGGGGGCCATCATTTTATCTCATAAGTAGGATATATAATGCATCCATTTGATATTTTGTATTAAGTTTTATTACACGTCAATCTAATATTTTGAAATAATTTTTATTACAGAACTACTTATAAATGTAATTAATTCCTTCAAATGATTTTTCTGCAGACAATATGATAATATTGTAAGTGTCAGACTGTAGGAATTTCCCCGGGGCCCTAGAGAAGGCAGGAGGAAATTGATTAAGATTGGGGTCCCACATACCAGTCCTTTCCTAGGGACCATGAAAACGGTCCTGGTGAGTGAAAGTAAAACCAAGTGCATTATTGAACAGTGGATTGGGCAGTTTAGTCACATTTGTTTGGTAGCTCGGTGGTTCATAATACGCTTGGATCCCCTGGATATGTTAACAGCATGAACTGGTCTTAAATCTTGGTTAACAATACACATAATTCAATTGTAATTAATATTTTTTGTAATCATAAGTACGTGCCTCCATATAGAAGGCTGAGAAAAATCTAAAACCATGCCTTTTCTCTTCATCATATTTGTAATCACCTCAAGTAATGCATAGCATACTCTTCAGGAATTAGTAAGCACTCAAGTTAATCTGATATTAAAAATGCTATAAATAACTTTTGGTACTCTTATTTTTGTTTTTGATGAACTAAAAGACTTTTTACAAGGAAATTTGTAGGAGAAAGTTGATGATTTTTTAAAACTTATTCATTTTTAGCTGGTATCTGTATGAATAATAAGCGGGTAAAAATAATGGATATGTCTCATTTCAAAACTACTGACTTAAGTGTAGTTTTTCTTAATTTGTGACTGCTATCTACATGGGTGTGTATACTGGTTATTGTCCCATTTGAAACTACTGACTGAAGTATAAAGTTGTAGTATTAAGTAAAGATTTTGTATAAAGTTGTAGTATTAAGTAAAGATTTTGTATAAAGTTGTAGTATTAAGTAAAGATTTTGTATAAAGTTGTAGTATTAAGTAAAGATTTTGTATAAAGTTGTAGTATTAAGTAAAGATTTTGTATAAAGTTGTAGTATTAAGTAAAGATTTTGTAAAAAGTTGTAGTATTAAGTAAAGATTTTGTATAAAGTTGTAGTAGTAAGTAAAGATTTTATATAGTTTTAGTATTAAGTAAAGATTCTGTATAAAGTTGTAGTAGTAAGTAAAGATTTTATATAGTTTTAGTATTAAGTAAAGATTCTGTATAAAATTGTAGTATTAAGTAAAGATTCTGTATAAAATTGTAGTATTAAGTAAAGATTTTGTATAAAGTTGTAGTATTAAGTAAATATTTTGTATAAAGTTGTAGTATTAAGTAAAGATTTTGTTTTGATATTGTAATT
>NW_013667551.1:169556-187345 GCF_000517525.1 Limulus polyphemus
CATTTGTCTCCATACTGGTATTTTTGTTATATTAATGACAGTTATATTATTTTTTTGTCTATACTTGTGTTTCACCAGAATATAGTCTGTGTTATATGTGATAAATATATAATTTTTTCCTGACTGTAACTTGTTTTGTTTCCAGATAAGGTTGCATTGTTGAAAGTTTTATTTAGTGTTCTGTCTGTAGGTGTCATTTTTGTTATTAGTATAGAGTGATTTTTCTTTTATAAGTTGCTAAGTAAGATTCACACTTTATACCAACTGGAAAGATTTAGACTGATAAATATTGGTATGAATAAAAAAAAGAGATGTTTTATTTTATTCATGATTATAGATTTGATTAAAAAAGTTTGGTGATATTTTTATCTTATGAAGTTGAAGAAACCATTTAAGTAAAATAAAAAAAAGTTTTCTTATCATTGTCCTGGTTAGTAGCATAATTATTAATTAGTTCGATGAGTTACTAATCTTTTTCTCTTCCATCCTAAAGTAACTTTGTATTTTACACACCATTAAACAATTATGACGATACTTTCAGCTTATGCAGTTAAAGAGAACTAAGCAGGAAATGGAAAGAAAAGTAAAGGACCAAGAAGAGGAACTTGAAGACTTGGCAGGACAGGTTCAACTTCTGGAACAAGGCAAGCTTCGTCTAGAAATGGCTATGGAGAAACTCCGACAGGAGACTCGAAAAGAACTGTCTGCTAAAGAGGAGGAAGTGGAAGAAATCAGAATGAGTGCGACAAAAAAAGTAAATTGAAAACATAACTTGTTAGTAATTAACAATTAAAATGAAAAATAATAGTAAAACAAGTACAAAACTACTTTTAGAAAGTGAAAGAGATTTATTTTAAAACTGTCTAAAAGTTTTTTTTTACACTTCAAGAGACCCAGGAATCTATGAAAGGTTGAATGAGTACTCCTTACAATATCAATGTGAAAACTAATTATAATGTTGTAAAGTATGAAATAACAGATGAGTTTTGTTTGGCAAAAGATTTTATAAGTTGATGATGAACTAAAAGAATGTAATCTACAAAAAATGAAAATTTTGTAAATGTTTTTCTAATGCAAAATTGCATGAACACTGTATTCTGAATGAATATGGGAGATACAAGTTTAAACCTCAATAATGATATATTTACTATTGTAATAAACTTTTCAGGTATGAAAGACATCTCAGTTTTATGTTTACACAAGTTCATGTGATTGAGGTTACAAATATTCTTTGAGTGTGAATGTACTCCTTATTTTTTTATGATATTAAACTTTAGTTCCAATACAGTATATACCTCCTCTCACAAGATTAGCTATTCTTGTTCAATGCTGCCCTCTATATGCGAACTTTTACTTTACACATGTCACAAGCCTTCTACTCCTCACTTTTGGAATGGAAAGATTCCAACATGTCTCCCATGCAAATCATCATGCGTCATTTTTCCATCAATAGGAGCGGGACATACATGTTGCATGTGACTCCTTCTACACTCCCCTATAGAATTACCACTTGTTTATTTATCTTCTCTTAATTTACACTCCTCTGTATGTTTTTTAAGCATAATATACATGACAAGATACTGCACTTAAAAATGAATATTTACAAACAAACTGTTTATTATTTACAAAATAAAATCAAAATCAACAAATTAAAGAATAAAATAAAAAGGCAAAAGAATTACAATTTTCAACAAAATTTGTAGTTTAAAATGATTTTAAACATTAGTTTTCTCATTACTTATGGCTATTCTTCTTTTTAAATGTTTCCAATAAAAATAATTTTGATTTAACTTCTTCATGCATAATATCATAAATAATGTTCAATCATGATGTTCAACATGTATCTTGTGTTCACTCCAGGTTAAGAACTTAGAGGCTCAACTAGAGAATGAACAAGAAGATAGACATCAGCTAATGAAGCAGAAGCATGAACTGGAAAGAAAGATTATTGACATGAGTGAAAGACCACCAGAAAAGGATCCTGAATTGGAGCGGAGGCTTCGAAGGGACCTGAGAAGAACAAAAGCTTTGTTGCGTGATGCTCAGGATATGATGGAGCATGCTCAGGATGGGCAAGGAAATAAGTTAATTATCAGACAGTTGAAAAATCAGGTTTGTGCTCATAAATGTTTATAAGAAAGATTTTGAAATATTAAAGCAGGTTAAACATGACTACTTAAAAATTAATTTTGGTAATGGTTTGGATAGTTATAATAAAGTTAACCCTAGAATGCATGTTGTTAATGATAAAATATTAAAGCAGGTTAAACATGACTACTTAAAATTAATTTTGGTTATGGTAATGATAGTTATCATGAAGTTAACCCTAGAATGCCTGCTGTTAATGATAAAATATTAAAGCAGGTTAAACATGACTATTAAAAATTAATTTTGGTTATGGTAATGGTTTGGATAGTTATAATAAAGTTAACCCTAGAATGCCTGCTGCTAATGATAAAATATTAAAGCAGGTTAAACATGACTACTTAAAAATTAATTTTGGTTATGGTAATGGTTTGGATAGTTATAATAAAGTTAACCCTAGAATGTCTGCTGTTAATGATAAAATATTAAAGCAGGTTAAACATGACTACTTAAAAAATTAATTTTGGTTATGGTAATGGTTTGGATAGTTATAATGAAGTTAATGATAAAATATTAAAGCAGGTTAAACATAACTACTTAAAAATTAATTTTGGTTATGGTAATGGTTTGGATAGTTATAATGAAGTTAACCCTAGAATGCCTGCTGTTAATGATTGAAAATTTAACACTGGCATTCTAGGGATGAAGTAGGTATATAAGTATGTGCATCACAAGTAGCAAAAATATTAGATCCCTTTGTACTAGAACTGCTGGTTTTTAAGTGGGATTATGAGAATCCAGTACATTTAAATATGAACAAAATAAGACATAATGTAAAATGTAGCCTTAATGTTTAAATACAGTAATGTACATCAGAACATTGATATATATAGTAAGGTTATATGTATTGAATTTCCTCTACAGCAGTTTTAACTCTTGATACGTTGACAGAATATGTTTAGACACGTGTTATAGTTAATAGTACTTTGACAGGATAGGTATAGTAAGGTGATAGATGATTACTTTCAGATATGACAGTGTGTTAGCTATATTCATAAATACAATACAATGTAAGTGTATGTTAATTTGTTACCTTTAGCTTGAAGATGCAGAATTTGCCAAGACAGCAGCCATTAAGGCTCGACAAGGAATTGAACTAGAGTTACAAAATGTACAGAATCAATTGGAAGAAATTACAAAAACTAAAAATGAGGTAGGGAGCCTGTTTGTTACTCTCCTTAAATTTTCATTCCTCATGTTGTTTGGGTTATATAAATATCTTACAGGTAGTTTAAAACAATTAGAAAACATGTTTTTTCTATCTTTGTTTTTATTTTATTATAACTTATTTTGTGTTTTTATCAACTCTGTAATGATGAGTAGTTCACAAGGAAACAAACTATGTTGTCTTCTATTTGATAAAGAATGGTTAAAATGAGGAGGTATTTAACAGTGTGTATACTGGTAAGAAAAATATAATGTTGGTATAATATAGATTGGTATTGATGTTGATACTGTTATTTATTAGACACCGTATAAGGTCTTACCATGTCATGATATTGATACTATTATTCATTAGACACTATATAAGATCTTTTCATAAATCTTACTGATATAAACTATAATATTTTTATGCATTAAAAGTGCTTCTTTTTACTGAAAAAATAAGTTTTTTAGGAACTCCAGTTTTCAGTGCTACATTTAAAAATTACATCAGTAAAAACATGATCAAATCCTCAGTCTTAGTGAATGTCGTGTTCTTGTGAGGAGAATACTTTATTTAAAATTGTGTTCTGTTTTAATGAAATTGTAGTTATTTTTCTGAATCTTGAATACCCAAAATGAGAATTTTTTATGATTTTTTATTTGCGATGCCATTCAATAGATGGCGCCACATTTCATAAGACTAAATCACCACTTATGGCATTGAGATCTTGTATTTCGGTCACAATATGTGGCCATGCTATTGCTCCATTATAGTAAGATTATCTGCTACAGGATAAGAAAAGTGTATGCAGTTTGCCTGTGAACCCAAGTTATATTTAAATAAGACCTGTACTTATTGGTACCATAACTAGGTAGTAAAATCTTGTTTCGTATGAGCATGAAGAATATGAATTGGTTGTCTAAGATTTGGTATTCAGCCTTTAAATGAGACAATACCAAGAATCTTGGTATTTCTGTAAAATATACAAAAACAGAATCTTTTCAAAGTTGAAGATTACTTGAAATTTAATTAAAAACCAATAATATTTAAAAAAAAAGAACATACAAGAAAACTGGTAGGTTTACTTGTAAAATGTTCTATTAATGATACTATTATGTACCAGGTTAGGTGTTTTTGACCAAGATTTTGTGTATTATACAGATCAAAATCATTAATTTTTAATATAAGACTTAACAATTATTGGACCAGATGTTTTTTAAGTTATATCAAATGTTTTGTGTAGTATCATAGTGGTGTTTTTAGGTAAATTTTTATATGGGTGGAATTTAAAATATTTCTTTTTCCAGGGAATCTTGACTTTAATAAAACATTTTATACTTGACAGGCAGAGGGCCGCTGCCTCCAGCTTTCTCGTGAAAAATCAGCCTTACAGACTCAACTGGAAGAAATAGAGGAAGAACAAGGAGAGGTTCTTAAGAAGTACAAATCTGCTGTGCAACAGGTAAAAATTGTCATGAATGATTCACATATATTAATATAGATATTGCTTTATATGCAAAGTTGTAACCAAGAAATACAGTGACTTGTTTGAAGTTCTATTCACATTAATTACTGTAACCAAGAAATACAGTGACTTGTTTGAAGTTTTATTCATGTGAAAGACTGTAACCAAGAAATACAGTGACTTGTTTGAAGTTCTATTCACATTAAAGACTGTAACCAAGAAATGCAGTGACTTGTTTGATTTACGTGAAATGCTGTAACCAAGAAATACAGTGACTTGTCAGAAGTTTTATTCATGTGAAAGACTGTAACAAGAAATACAGTGACTTGTTTGAAGTTTTATTCACATGTGAAAGACTGTAACCAAGAAATACAGTGACTTGTTTGAAGTTTTATTCACGTGAAAGACTGTAACCAAGAAATACAGCGACTTGTTTGAAGTTTTATTCACGTGAAAGACTGTAACCAAGAAATACAGTGACTTGTTTGAAGTTTTATTCACGTGAAAGACTGTAACCAAGAAATACAGTGAATTGTTTGAAGTTTTATTCACGTGAAAGACTGTAACCAAGAAATACAGTGACTTGTTTGAAGTTTTATTCATGTGAAAGACTGTAAACAAGAAATACAGTGGTAGAACTATAGTGTTATTTCTGGTTAATATTTGTTTTAATGGTTTGACATTTATTCTGCTCTAGATGACTAACGATCAGAAACTACTGAGTGATCAGACTTTTCAGATTACTGATTTAGAAGAAGAACGTCAAATGCTTAAGGAACAGGTAAGTAATTTGTTTATACAAGTAAATTTTTTTTCCTATCTTTAACAGAAGAGGTTGATGTTTAATTTTATTCATGAATAGTTTATGTAATGATTGAATTTTTAAAGATAAATCAGTTTTTGTATGTGTAAAAATATCAGTTTCCAATTGGCAACTTTAAAGAAGTATTGTATACTTATAGCTCTTTGTTAAAGTTAATTGAACTGGAAATTCCTACGATTAATTTTTACAAGGAACTAAAAGTGTTGTAGTGATTGGAGGAGGAGGTGGTGCTGTATTCTGTTTTCAACTTACACAGTGTATGTTAGGAAAGTTTTAGTGAAATACCTGTTTTACTTATGACCAAAAGATTTTAGAGAACAGTAATTCTTTATGAGTTTATTAATTTAACCTTCGAGTATAGTTTTCAGCAATATGTATACATGTGGCTAAGATTTTCATACTTGTTGGTTGTTAACTATACTGTATTTGTTTACACATTAAAAGATCGGTGAACTGACCTCCCGGCTGGAACACATATCAAACAAAAGTGAAGATCCTATTGCTGTGAAAAGAGTTGAAGCTAAAATGCGAGAACTGGAATCACGGCTAGATTTTGAACAAATTAATCGGAGTCGATTAGAGGTACCTGTGAGCTGTAGCTTTGAAATTTAACTTTATTACACAAAGAATTTTGTTTTATTGCAAAGCTTATAGAACTGTTATTTTTAATGTGAAAACTATATGCATACATAAGTTGAATTCAGAAATGTCCTTATGTAAAAGTTGTACTAGTAACCTGTACTATTTAATGTTACTTGTTGTTTTATAATGTAATGTGTGCATGGGAAATATACGTCCAAACCGCAGTGATAGGATGAAAGCTTATGATAATACTTTCATCAAGAATAGTTTTGATATGAAACAAATCATATTTTCATTGTATCAGCTTTATTACCATTTATGTTGATCGTTACAATACATCCTTTTATGATAACAAAATTCCTCAGTGTTTCACACTATCCAAAATATTTGATAAAAACTGTTCTAAGATATACCTTAGCAGAAAAAGAAATCTAATATTTTTTTGTTTTGAAAAGGATTACTTGTCTTGAAGGTGAACTCTCTATCTTCCAGAAACAACTTGAGAGACTGAAAGAGCAGTGTGATCGGCTGAGGGAAGAAAATGAAACACTGAAAACTAAAGATCATCATGCACAAGAAGGTGAAAAGAGACTGCAAAGACAGATTCGAGAGCTTCGTGAAGATTACACAAATCTACAACAAAAGGAGTGTGAGGCTCACCAAAAATGTAGAGAGCTGGTAAAGCTATTTCATTCATGGTTAAAATGTGTTCTAGATATAAAATTGTCTTTGTATTTTCTTGATATATAAAACTGGCTTATTTTCTTACATAAAAACTCTAATAATGTTAGTTTTTCCACTGAGAAGTTAAACATCTGGTGGAACATATATATATATATATACCAGCATTACTAATTGATTAATGTTTATTAATCTCTAGTTCATCCTATCAAATGATATTTGGGATTCTCACAGGTGCTTAAAAACCTGAAACATCATGAAAAATGCATAATTATAAATCCACACCTGGAACTCTTGGAAAATTTGTGATTTATTTTTATTGTTTGCACAGATCTGTTTCTAGTTTCACCATAGAAAATTCCTGTTAATTAAAATCAAATCCTAGAGTTCCTCCTACAAATAAATATTGTCTACATTTCAATTTTAATACCAATGGATATTACTTTTTTCAGTAAATAATCTATCATAAGTAAGCATTTTTTTATAGTCAGTTACTATATACACTGCTTCCAGTATCCTAAAAAAGCATTTTGATTAATTAACAAATTCTCCAAAAATCTTAATGTACTTAGACATAGTTACAGTTCTGTCTACAACTACTCCGAACATGGAGATTTCATGTTTTCGTTGCATTATATCAGTTCTAGAACTGTCTTTTAGCCAACAATACAAACATCTAAATATTTATAAGTTTAGTTACCACAATAGTGTGATAACATTTTTAGTGAAATTATGATTTTCCTCTAGGTTGAAACAGCAAAATTAAAGTATGAGTTTCAACAAATCTATTTCCATTTTGATAATAAGAGATAATAAACAAATGAAAATACAAATATTAATATACAAATTCAAGATTTTATTTTGTTCCAATATTATCTCATCTTCCATATCCAAATACGAAACTCGCTGTTTTACCCTCACCTCCTTCAAGATTTAATGCTGAATTTCTCTTAAAATGTAGACCTTGTGCATACATTAGATCAAGTGCAATAGATTTAAGGACACATTTTTCTTTATACAGACTTATGCAGGACTTTTGGATTGGGCCAGAATAATTTAATATTTTTTTTTCCTTTTTGTTTTGATGCCATAACATGCTTTTTTGTACAAATGTATAATTTGTGTTGGCTGATCTTGGAATTACAAGTAATAGAAATGTACAAATCGTACATATTAAATAAGGTCAGTTGCTTTTGTATGTATTAAAACAATTTCAAAAAGGATTCTTTACAAATGTTTAACTGTTTTTTTTATCTAATAGAATCCTATTTAAAGGTGAAAAGCACCACAGAAATTAGTATTTTAACTTCTCAAAGTTCTCCTGGTTTTTTAATATTCTATCAGGAATTGTCCTTAGAAAACACTGAAGCTGATTTACAGTCAACTAAAAACGATCTCCGCCTAGCTTGTCAGAGGATACAGGATCTTCAGTGTGCCTTGGAAGAAGACCTAGATACGAGTACAGACGTTCCTGATGATAGGTTAACTACTTTCTCCTTGTGATAAATGAATAGTTTTTGTTCTCATCATTGTGAATTAATACATTAAAAGTATGTCTCTGCTTAGTAGTAATGTCTTTATTTATAGGTATAGATATTTTTGGCTATAGGTTGTTTATAAGCTAAAATAGAGTTTCTTGTTGATAAGTGTTAATGTCTTTTCTGGTGAATACAGATGTTCTTCTCAAGTGGCAAATGTTTTTAATGAATGATGACTGAATATTGCTTTGTTGGTTATGTGTTCTACAGGATTTAATAATTAAACATTTCTTCAAGGGGGTCAGGAATAATCCTGCTTATTAAATAGTTTACTCATGAATTAGTCCTTGTGTGTTAGCTGAAAACTTGTGGATCACATATTCCTGATCTATTGTGTTTGTAGTGGAGATGGGCAAGGCATGGCCTCATGGTTAAGTTGCTCGACTCGCAATCTAAGGGTTGTGGGTTCGATTTCCTGTCACTGAACCTGCTTGCCCTTTCAGCCGTGGGGGCATCATAATGTGACAGTCAATCCCACTATTTGTTTGTAAAAATGAAGCCCAATAGCGGGAGGTGAGTGGTGCTCACTAGCTGCCTTCCCTCTAGTCTGTCACTGCTAAATTAGAGACAGCTAGCACAAATAGACCTCCTGTAGCTTTGTGCAAAATTCAAAAAACAAATAAACCATTATTTTTATGTTGGCTGTATATAAACCTGTGGTCCATATGTTTCTGATACATTCTCATTATGTTGGCTGTATGTAAACCTGTGTTCTACACGTTTCTGATCCATTCTTTTTTTTTTGGCTGTGCATAAACCTGTGATCCATGTGTTTCTGATACATTCTCCATGCTGGCTGTATATAAACCTGTGTTCCACACATTCCTGATACATTCTCTTCATGTTGGCTGTATATAAACCTGTGTTCTACACGTTCCTCATCCATTCTCTTTATGTTGGCTGAGTTTGAATACATAGTAGATACTGTTGTGTTTGCTGGGTATAAACCAGTAGTAAATACTGGTTCATGTCTACTCTAGCTGTGTATAAACCTGTGGTCCATGTGTTCCTGATACATTCTTCATGTTGGCTGTATGTAAACCTGTGTTCCACACGTTCCTGATCCATTCTCTTTATGTTGGCTGAGTTTGAATACATAGTAGATATTGTTGTGTTTGCTGGGTATAAACCAGTAGTAAATACTGGTTCATATCTACGCTAGCTGAGTTTAAACCTGTGGTCCATGTGTTTCTGATACATTCTCCATGCTGGCTGTATGTAAACCTGTGTTCCACATGTTCTAATCCATTCTCTTTATGTTGGCTGAGTTTGAATACATAGTAGATACTGTTGTGTTTGCTGGGTATAAACCTGTAGTAAATACTGGTTCATGTCTATGCTAGCTGAGTTTAAACCTGTGGTACAGAAATATTGAATGATTTATCTATTACTGCTATGTTTTGGTGGCTAAATATTTTTGTCAGGGTTAATGGTCTTACTTACCCTTGTTTTGTCTAGTTTGTGAATTTACAAACCTGTTATTATTGATAAGTGAAACTGTGTGGTAGGAATGTAATGTCAGTATTTGATAAATCACAGATCCCATTTGGAAAAGGCAAACATTTTAAGAAGTTCCTTTTTCGTTGTTTAAAAGTCACATTTGTTGTGATTCACTGAATTAATTATTGATAGAAACAGTTATTGAAATCAAGCTGAATAATAACACAGAAAGAATGTTGAACTGAGTAAAATATAAATATGAAGTAAACAGTAGCTATAGTATTGTATGTTTAGTCTGAATTTTGGAAATAATGTTTTAGATGCTTTAAAATACACATTAAGAATTAAGTCACAGTAAGTTTTTTATTTTGATAATTCAGGAAAATAGTGATACAGCTGTTTTTGTTGGTGGTATACAGCTTATTTTGTTACTTGTATGAGACTTGTTACTGGTATCATGTAATAAAGCTGGTATACAGCTGTTTTTGTTGGTGGTATACAGCTATTTTGTTACTGTATGAGACTTGTTACTGGTATCATGTAATAAAGCAATAGTACAGGATATACAGCTCATTTTGTTACTGTATGAGACTTGTTACTGGTATGTAATAAAGCTGGTATACAGCTGTTTTTGTTGGTGGTATACAGCTCGTTTTGTTACTGTATGAGACTTGTTACTGGTATCATGTAATAAAGCTGGTATACAGCTGTTTTTGTTGGTGGTATACAGCTCGTTTTGTTACTGTATGAGACTTGTTACTGGTATCATGTTATTAAGCAATAGTACAGATGTTGTTATTGTGGATGAACTTACTAAATCATTGTTGTGGCAGTTAATTGGGTAAATGTTCTAGTGCAACAACTACGTATATGTAATATAAAAATATTATGTTTGCACTAATTCTAGTATTTGAATGATGGTCATTTTAAACTTTTTGTTTAGTGGATCTGACAGTGAGAACAGTAGTGATATAGAACCTAGCCACCACCAGTTTTCTTCTGGAAGACAATACAGCATGGGTGAAAACCCATCGTTTAGCCTGACCCACCTCAGGCCTTTGCCGAGCAGTAGGTAGGATTTTTTCTAAGCATGCAGCCGATTGTGTCAGATGCCCACCTAACAATCTTAGACTTTGTTGTCATAGAAACCAGTAATTCATGTATGGTTTGTAACAACTTTTAACATGTAGATGTAATATTTCCTTATAGTAGTTGTGATTAAATTATTGATTTTTAAGTTTTGACAATACCAATATAACATAAAAGCATGAATTTATAATTGGACTAACAGTATGTTTTAAAAGGATCAATTTACATTAAGGGTTACCTGTATTTAGGTGGTTCTTCAGATAGTAATTAATAAGCAGTAGTTTGACTTTAGTAAAATGTTTAATTTGTTCTGAGGTTTGTTACCTTTATTTGAAAGATATAAAATTATTTATTGATTGAACCTTGTGTTAAATTCAACTTTAATTAACACTCACTGATGTAAAAATTCAGATAACACAAAGATATTGAAAAAAAAGGTTTAAAAATTTTCCGTAATTCCTCAAAACTGCTTATACAAAAGTTAAACCAATACAACATCAAGACTAATATTGTAGCCTTTGAAAAGTATCAAAATGTATATATTTTTTATATTGTAGGGATGATGATGAAACAGATCTCTCTCCCGTACAACCTGTAGGAGCAGATTGTTCAGATACTGGCATGAGGGAGAGCATGGCATGAGCTTCAGAATCCAATAGCCCTAATTGTAAGGGAGAAGTGCTTGTTCTGTTTCGTGTTACGACAAGGAACACCCCCAAAAGGCTTCCACAGCACTGACAAGAATAGTTAAAAAGAATTTTCCAGTATTGATTATAGATTTTTCTTTTTAAAGAACAAAGTTTACTGAAACCACTGTTTTGTCATAATTATTACACATTTTATACAACACTCAAAAGATCATTTTGCTGAAGTGGCTTTTTTTGTTGTTGTTAAAGGTAAGTGTTTGAACTGACTGACTATAAAGAGTCATTGTAATAAATGCTTATAGTAGGTGTTGTATTGGAAGAAACAATACATCTTATGTAACTATTAGAATTTAACATTGTATTTATGTGTATAGTATTGTTACTCCACATTAATATGGGGAATTTTTTTTTATGTGAAGTTAGTATTATATTCCTGGCCTAAAGTATTTGTCTAATAAAATATTATCATACTCAGGCTACTTATCCACATCACAGTTTAAATTAAGGTGCTAGAAACTTTACTGTTTAATTAAGTTGCACTACAGCATTTTATTCAACAAGACTTATTGTTCTTTCAAAAGATTTAATATATCGAAACAGATATTAACTTGGTTGTGTGTTACAGAATTTTTATCCCTTTCTTTACCTTACATTTCCATACTAATGCTAGGAGCTTGTCTTTTATCATAGTGTTGTCTTTTGCCAAAAACAGTTAATGAAACCTTTTTGTTCTGGAGTTGTAGTTATCTGTATTAATGAATTGTAATTTCCTTTGTACAATACTGTGAAAGTTTCAGAAATGTTTGTTTGATTCTGAATATACCACACAAATATGATTTAAGGAATTCGACTCGTTGAGGCAAATAAAAGTATAAGTAAATTCTTAAAGCCCTATAACAAGTGTAGGACTTCTGTATTCCTACCAACAGTGAACAAGATATTATGTAAGATTTTGTCTATTAAAACATTCAGTATTTTACTCAAGATTTAAAAAAAAATACAACGTATGAGTTTGACTCTTCACCATGATTCCTCAGGTGAGCTATATATTCAATAAAATAGCTTTGTATGTTGTACAGAACATAAAACATATGCAAGTAAAAACCACTCCTTGCACTGGGTCTGTAATTTATAAATCGGAAGTGTGATTCTTTGAGTACTTACTAGAAAACAAAGGAATTCCTGACTATTGTGTTGTTACTTAATTAAAAGAGTCCACATCGGAAGATTTTAGGGTTCATATAGATATATTTTATATATACATATTACTAGTCATTTTCCTCCCATGTAAAAACAAATATTGTGTTCTTTTGTCCATTACTTTAGCTGCCTGGTCAATGGGGTCATTCTTTTGTGGATGTAACATGAAACAAATAATCAATGCTTCTTGGGTGTTGTATGTATGAAATGGAAGCTGTGGACTCAAAACGAGATTTTCTTTTGTTGATTTGATTTAATAACATGAAGGTATTGTATTGTCTTCCATTTTCTTAATGTTATTTTGTAACCTGATTATTTCTTTCAGTCCTTTCTCATTAACAGAAAGCTGTGCATTTTATAACTTCCCAAGTGAACAGTATTGGAGCTTTCAAGTTTTGCTTGACCACAGTGTTACATTTCCTAGCTTCTGTACGATACATATCCTACTAACAATATTATAATTACATTGGAAACTGAATGATTTCTACGAACACTTGGTGCTTTGAGATTGTTTGTGGTAATGAATGTAATGTTAACAACCACAAGGCTGACTGGACTGTATGTTAGCAAAACAAATAAAATGTGCTTCTTTGGTAATATTTAGTGTGTGTATTTTCTTGCAGGTTTTCAGTCAGCTAGTTACATTTTCACAAAAGGTTTAGTCCCATATTAATCCTACACATAAAACTACTATATTTGTTTAAAAACAAAAATGACCTTGTAAATAGGATGTGTAAAATGAAACAATCCTTTTTAAATACTATTTTCACATATTGGTAAACGAGTATTAATTGTGTTTTCTTAGAGACAGTTTCTCACATGCTGATTTAAGTTTTTAAACCTGAATGTAAATTTCAACATTCCTTTTGTTTAAAGATAAAATGGTGGATAGTTAAGTGTCCGAGATACAGTTCAAAGTACATCGAGTCAACCACCAGGTAGCTTGAAATGCACATTAAAGAACATAGAAATCAAATATAGGTAATTATTCTTAGTGAATCACAGCTTATTGACAAGTATTAATAACTTGTTATATTTAAACAAAGTCTACAACTTAAAGTGAGTTTAGTTATTAATCTGTTGTGACTGTTTTCTTCCCTCCCTCTTAAAAATGTATGAAGGTCATTATAAATAAAAAACGCTCGTGTATAAAATAGTAAAATAACTCAAATAAAAGTGTTACTTTTAAGATACAAACCATGCACAATATATATACACATATATTTATTCCAACCAAGAAGTATTGCTGCCTGAGTAACATATAGACTGTGATAATCTTGCATGTAAAAGACAGTACAATCCAAAGATATTGTATTAATCACACAAGATATTTCTCATACTTGTGATTTAATATATTGTGTTTTATAAATTCATTATTATTTCTACAACATAGTTCTTTATTAAAAGCACTAAATTCACTAACCATGCATACCAAAGTTTAATATTTTGCTTTTCTCTCTAAATCTGTAACCAAGTCATTTGTACAAAGCTTATATTTGCACTAGCAGAAGGAAGTATTGTAAGCTTTATTTATAACTATTTGTTACATAACGTGTATATATGTATGAAACTTTAATGGGTGTGGCTAAACTCTACACATTTAAGATTGCATATACTGTATACAACTTGAATAAATCTCTGATTCTTAAAAATTATGTGTGCACGGTATCTGAATTCAAAATTAGTAACAAGTATTAATTTTATAAAAAGCTGGGAGAAGAATACCATACCTAGTCTATACCCATGCATAGATTTGTGAATTGTATACAATACAGTATTGTAAGTTGATCAGTTAGGCAGTGCGATGGTGGCTATCATTTTGTTCTCTGTACTGAGGTTTTTAATCAAATCAGTACAGACTTCTGTTCAGTTTGTAGATCATTCACTAAACAAGTAACATCTTAGTAATGAGAATGAAACCTTTTCCATCTTAAACCCCAGACATATCGATACTCTTTTAAAACTGCATTATAAAATTACTTAATAATTTATTTCTCTTAAAACTTGATAGTCTGGAAGATAAAATATACCTTTTGGTAAAGAAAAATATATAACCAGAAATTAGTATTTTTTCTACCAAATTATATCACCAGGAATTACTCCTATAACACACTACATGATGTAATAACATACAAAAGTACACTGTCACAGTTCAACACTTAATATAAAGGAAGAAGGTCTGTTCCGCTAGTAACCATGTGACTGTGAACTGTAGCTAAGGTTGGAACACACTGACAAAATTTAACATTAATATAATAAAAAAGGTCTTCATTTAACAGATGGACCCATTTGGTGTTTCTTAGCATAAAAATTGTTACATTGATTGATGAGACAGAGAGCATGAGCACTGTCAGCTCAACATAATGATGTACCCAGTATTTCTGATGAACAATTAATACCACAATAATGAAATAAAAAAAATGTCATGTGAAAGCCAGAACTGATGCTCTAAAAACACTTGTGAGATAAGACGGTGTTCGTATACAGTTACTCAAATATTTGTTTTTAAAGAGAAAATACATTTTTACAGTTACTTAATTATGACCATTTACTTTCCACTTTAAAATACTTTTATTAACCTAATTCATCGTAACAATAAATACAATGATAATACTAGAAGGTAGTTTCAAATTATTCAACAAACCAGTTAACAGATGACATTTTTTTATATGTGAATTGGTTAGATGCATGAAAAATGTGGGATTAAGGGGTGGGGAGTGCTTTGGAAATTATAGTACTAAACTTATTACCTATTCATTATATTATATTAAGTTTGACTAGCATTATACAAGGTTTTCAGAGAACCCTATAAGAAACTTCAGTATTTCTCTACAGCGGGCTCAATTCACTAGTTCCTTTTAAGAAGCTCTATCTTTTCGAATACTATGTGAGACAGCAAATCTAAGCAAAGACCATATTCACTAAGATGTTACAACATGTTCTAAATCAAAAAGAAAGAAAATACTGAACACAAAAAGACAATTTAATCTTGTAAAATTTTCAAACAAGAAGACAGCTTTACATTGTCCACTGTGACACTAAGTTGTATCACACCCCACAGACTTGCTTCTAACTTGACTCTCTCTTGTATATTCGAGTTGAGACAATGTCTTCTACAGTACAAACCTAAAAATAACAATATGAGAACTACATACAGTTGTAGAAGATCAACAAATAAATAAAACTAGTAGATAAGTCTCCCAATTGGACAATGCTAAAAGATCTGGGGTTTCATTCCCCATAGTGGACACAGCAGACAGCTCCATGTGGCATTGCTCTAAAAATTAGCAAAGAAACAAAGGAGGTTAAGAATTGAATAATGGGCAGATACTAGAGGATTGGAAGTTAGCTAATGTCACTCCTCTTTTCAAGTTAGGGGATAAAAATTGTCCAAGTAATTATAGACCCATTAATCTTATATCAGTTGTGGGGAAAGTTTGGAGAGTCTGTTCAAAGATGTTTTGCAAAGTCACTTAACAAATTTAGAATTTTACTGGATAGTCAATATGGTTTCACAAAGGGTTTTTGCCTTACAAATCTTTTGACATTCTTTGAAAAGGTTACTGCTTTTTTCAGATGAGAGTAAGGGTGTAGGTATATCTGGATTTTCAGAAAGCATTTGACAAGGTGCCACATAAAAGGCTTGTAAAAAAAAATCATCTCTATAGGTGTGGGGATAAGCTAGCAAATTGGATAGAAGAAAGCAGAGGGTTGTTACAAATGCAGTTCATTAAGGTCTTTGGTGTTGTTAGCTGTGAAGAGGATGCTGCTGATTTACAAAAAGATTTAGTGAGTTGGGCAAATAAATGGCAGATGACTTTTAATTATAATAAATGCAAGATAATGTATGTGGGTTATCATAATTTAAATTATACGTAAAGTGTGGATGGGAATAAACTTAACAGTGTCATGAAAGAAAGGGATCTTGGTGTGATAGTCGATCAGTCTCTTAAGCCATCCAAGCAATATGTTGTTGCTAGTGGTAGAGAAAATAGGAGTTCAGGTTGTATCTATAGAAATACTTAATACAAGTCTAAAGAGGTTATAATTTCATTGTACAGTCACATTTGGGCTCCTTACCTTAGGAAGGACATTGAATTGTTGGAAAGGGTTACTAGAATGGTGCCTGGGATGGAGGGGGTTGTCATACAATGAGAGGTTGAGATCTTTCAAATTATTTTTTCTTGAAAAAAGAAGAGTCGAATGGGATCTGATTGAAGTGTTTAAAATTGTAAAGGGAATTGATAGTGTTGATGTATCATTTTTTGTCATACTTAACGGTGAGAACAGTAGGACTAGGGGACACAACTATAAATTTTGGCAGGGAAGAGTCATCTTCAGCTAAGACAGTTTAATTTTTCTAACAGGGTAGTTGGCCTTTGGAATGGGTTGCCTTTGGATTTTGTGGAGGCAGTAAATTTAAGTGAGTTTAAGAAAAAGCTTGATAAGTATATAAATGATAAGGGCTGGCTTTAAGATTTTTTTTTTAATTTATTTATTAATAGTTTAGAGGAAAGCCAAGATGGACTTACAAGTCTAATGTTGTCCCACAACATTATGTTATGTAATAAAGTATATCCTAATTTTGAGTTCTACCACAAGACCAGTGTTTAACAACACCATATCCACATATAGCTTTATTAATTATCCTATCTGACCCTTTACTTGGTCCATCCGAATCACTGTTTAACAATACCATATCCACACATAGCTTTATTAAGTATCCTATCTGACCCTTTACTCGATCCATCTGAATCACTGTTTAACATACCATATCCACATATAGCTTTATTAATTATCCTATCTGACCCTTTACTTGATCCATCCGAATCACTGTTTAACATACCATATCCACATATAGCTTTATTAATTATCCTATCTGACCCTTTACTCGATCCATCTGAATCACTGTTTAACATACCATATCCACATATAGCTTTATTAATTATCCTATCTGACCCTTTACTCGATCCATCCGAATCACTGTTTAACATACCATATCCACATATAGCTTTATTAATTATCCTATCTG
>NW_013667551.1:188090-189543 GCF_000517525.1 Limulus polyphemus
ACTAATATAGTTCATATAATACACGTATTGGTTCTTCATCCACTAATATGGTTCATATAATACACAGCTTGGTTCTTCATCCACTAATATAGTTCATATAATACACGTATTGGTTCTTCATCCACTAATATGGTTCATATAATACACAGATTGGTTCTTCATCTACTAATATAGTTCATATAATACACGCTATTGGTTCTTCATCCACTAATGCTGTGTATTATATGAACTATATTAGTGGATGGAGAACCAATCTGTGTATCACATGAACTATATTAGTGTATGAAGAACCAATGTGTGTGTTATATGAACCATATTAGTGGATGAAGAACCAAGCTGTGTATTACATGAACTATATTAGTGGATGAAGAACCAATCTGTGTATTATATGAACCATATTAGTGAATGAAGAACCAAGCTGTGTATTATATGAACTATATACCATAGCCACATATAGCTGTATTAACTATCTTAACTGAGGCTTTACATTTCAACACCTAAAACATTAGTGAAAAACATTACTTACAACTTTAAGCTCATCATCATTGATTTCTCTAGTGATTGTCACTTCTTTGTCACCTAGCTGCTTTTGGATGAGTTTGTTTCCTTCTTGAGTTATTGTTGTCTGAAATACACACGAAAACAAGTTGTTTCTGAGAGTTGTATTATCTTTATGCAACTGAACTAACCTAGGTGTACAATTGATTTTAAGTGTTTAGGAATGATGTACTACAATACCATATGTTGTAATATCAAAGATATTTTTACATTATAAATAGAAATTTCCACTACATACAACAATGAAGAGAGACAAGACTTAAACTATGCCCGAAGAATCTTATGTTTTGGTCGACATTTTAGTATAATCTTCTTTTCTTTAAATATCTACTTGTAATGATTCTGCAATGAGATCGAAGTACTTTGTGAAATACACCAGTGCATAAATAGTACAAAACCAATCTATGTGCTTCATGAACTACATTAGTGAATTAAGAACCAATCTGTGTGCTACATGAATTATAGAAGGAGATGAAGAACCAATATGCGTGCTCCATGAACTACATTAGTGAATTAAGAACCAATCTATGTGCTCCATGAACTATATTAGTGTATGAAGAACCAATATGTGTACTACACAAATTATAGAAGGGGATGAAGAACCAATCTGTGTATTACATAACTATATTAGTGTATGAAGTACCAATCTGTATATTATATGAACTATATTAGTGGATGAAGAACCAATCTGTGTATTATATGAACTATATTAGTGGATGAAGAACCAACTGACCCTTTACTTGATCCATCCGAATCACTGTTTAACTTTAGGATAATTAATAAAGCTATATGTGGATATGGTATGTTAAACAGTGATTCGGATGGATCAAGTAAAGGGTCAGATAGGATAATTAATAAAGCTATATGTGGATATGGTGTTGTTAAACACTGGTCT
>NW_013667551.1:190357-206809 GCF_000517525.1 Limulus polyphemus
GTGTATTACATAACTATATTAGTGTATGAAGTACCAATCTGTATATTATATGAACTATATTAGTGGATGAAGAACCAATATATGTACTACACGAATTATAGAAGGGGATGAAGAACCAATATGTGTATTACATAACTATATTAGTGTATGAAGTACCAATCTGTATATTATATGAACTATATTAGTGGATTATCTAAAGAAGAATTTACCTTCACAACAGAACCATCCATCCTAGTTTCTTCAAACTCTTCCCCCAATTTGAATTCAATCTCTGTTGTTTTGAATGTTGTAATTGTCTTTATCTTCCACTTATCTCCTTCCTTTGAAATTTCCACTGTTGGTTTTGAAGTGGAACCTAACTTTCGCATCACCATACCCACACCTATAATAACATACAAGAATTGTCATAATACCCATACAATATTCAAGACTAATACAATACCCACACATATAATAACATACAAGAATTGTCATAATACCCATACAATATTCAAGACTAATACAATACCCACACATATAATAACATACAAGAGTTGTCATAATACCCATACAATATTCAAGACTAATACAATACCCACACCTATAATAATAATTGCCATAATACCCATACAATATTCAAGACTAATACAATACCCACACATATAATAACATACAAGAGTTGTCATAATACCCATACAATATTCAAGACTAATACAATACCCACACATATAATAATAAGAGTTGCCATAATACCCATACAATATTCAAGACTAATACAATACCCACACATATAATAAGAATTGCCATAATACCCATACAATATTTAAGACTAATACAATATCCACACATATAATAACATACAAGAATTGTTGACAACCTACAGTATTGTTGTATCTTTCTAACTCTGTAAGTCATTCTCCTGTTAATAACCTACAGTAGTGTTGTATCTTTCTAACTTTGTATGTCATTCTCTTGCCGACAACCTACAGTACTGTTGTATCTTTCTAATTCTGCAAGTCATTCTCCTGTTAATAACCTACAGTACTGTTGTATCTTTCTAACTTTGTAAGTGATTCTCTTGCCGACAACCTACAGTATTGTTGTATCTTTCCAACTTTGTAAGTCATTTTCTTGTTGACAACCTTCAGTACTGTTGGATCTCTCTAACTCTGTAAGTCATTCTCTTGTTAACAACCTACAGTATTGTTGTATCTAATTCCAAATTGTAAGTCATTTTCTTGCTAATAAACTACAGTATTGTTGTATCTTATTCTTTTGCTAACAGACTACAGCCCTATTATACTGAAAAACTAATAACCAAGTACTTATTACATAGTAAACCATTCATTTCTTTAAGTACTGAGCAATAACAATGGTGCTGGTGTTCAATATTTATCTTGTTGTTCTGACTTTGCAAGTCCTTCTCTTAATAAGAGACAACAGTATTGTTTTCCTGAAATGGTTATCAAAATACTTATTAGACAATACACCATTCACTTCTTTAAGTACTTTAAGTGTTAGGGCAATAACAGTGGTGTTGGAGTTCAATCTTTATCTTATCTTTCCTGGTCAATGTAAACTCTTCTTCTTGAATACAGAATCATGGAATGTGTTCTCTCATAACTGAGCTGCTTTATTAAACTGTCTTTTGTTTCATGGTGTCTTCTTACCTTTGCAAAGTAGGATAGGCATGTAACAGTAACCAGATTTAAACCTACACATAGCTTACAGAGCCTGAAAATAGATCATGTGGTGTATCAAATATAATTAATTAAATTTCCAGAGTTTAAAAACATCAGTAATAAAATTTATAGTGTTGCAAAGTTTCTTTTCAAGAATTGTCTCAATGATCAAAAGAGTTATATGTAGTAGTTTGGTTTTAGTTATGCCAGTGATAGGAAATTTAATGATGAAATGAAATTTTTCAAAAGGTTCATATTAAAAAAGGTTATGCATATGTACCACAAAAGAAACAGTCAAATTTATTTGTACATTATCTTCTGAAAACTTCTAACCCAGGAAATTAAAAACATTCCTTATTGAAAATATGAAGCAACAGCTCAAAGTAGGTCAAGTTTACAGAGACTTCTTCATCTTTCTACAAAATGTAAACATACGCTAATTTCCGATGGCATATATCAAGCTTATTACTTTACTTTCATATCTACACATTTTCTTCACATAAACAAAATATCAGGAGAGAGTTTATTCCTAGTAATGAGCAAATTTTCACAACTTCTACTTTATAATCTTATCGTCCTCTCTCTTCCCATACAATAACAACTGCATTTACTTTACACTTAGGAAAAAACACTGCCAATATACGTTAACATTTACTTTAAACTTAGGAAAAAACAATGCCAATATATGTTAACATTTACTTTACACTTAGGAAAAAACACTGCCAATATACGTTAACATTTACTTTACACTTAGGAAAAAACACTGCCAATATACGTTAACATTTACTTTACACTTAGGAAAAACACTGCCAATATACGTTAACATTTACTTTACACTTAGGAAAAAACACTGCCAATATACGTTAACATTTACTTTACACTTAGGAAAAAACACTGCCAATATACGTTAACCTTTATTTTACACTTAGGAAAAAACACTGCCAATATATGTTAACATTTACTTTACACTTAGGAAAAAACCCTGCCAATATACGTTAACCTTTTATTTTACACTTAGGAAAAACACTGCCAATATACGTTAACATTTACTTTACACTTAGGAAAAAACCCTGCCAATATACGTTAACATTTACTTTTCTTCTTAATAGGCTGAAAATGATTTTAGTAGTCATTTCTTTTTAATTATTCTGTCCAAATTTATTGTACATAAATAACACTTCATTGTCATTTATGTATGTTTTAATCAAATAAATGAAACAAAGGTAATAAGATTTTTTAAACCACAAATCTTTAAACTTTTCAAGAGCTCATCGCCAGAAAGTAAAGCTTGAAACCTTGTGGTGAAAACAGAGTCTTATTAGATATTGAAAAACATCAGTTAACTCTGAGTCAGTTATATTAAACATACGTTTTTCACCAGCATACAAGTTCATATGTGACAGACTTATCAGTTTGGGTGTTTTTCTTTACTATTTTTTCTTAATACCTCACATATACTTTCTCTCAACATAATGCTGAAAGTTTATACAGTTATATGTTATATTTTTGTAGTATTTTTCAATATATATATATTTCTATCATTTTTCTGTTAAACCATTTTATTTATAATAAAATATATTCGCAACTTAATCCCCTTATGCTACTTTTCAAGGACAAGTTCCCATCTCTGTTGATAAGGTTACTATCACCATGCCAACAATAAAAACCAAAGTGAAGAATCATCCTGTACTTAAACTTTAAACTCTCTCCAAGGGCAAAGTGAATATGATTACATTCACATTATCTTTTACACTTACAAGTAAATAGTAAATATATATATATATATATATATATATATATTTACAAATTCTGTAATCCTTACTCAGCTGTGAGGATAATTTATATTACAAGCCAATAATAAGTGATGTAATTAGATATAGGAGATCATACAGTGTTCATATTACAAATGTAAATAAGAGTAAACCAGCATTGTTGATTTAGAGCTGCTTTGAAGACACAGACAAGTACATGTGTTGGTCATTCTACTGGTGAAAATCAACAACACATTGAAGTCCACTGGAGTAACCCTTTATAGGAGAAGGAATACTGACTATAACTGAATTTTCTATGTGTATCTACATGAAATGTAGCAAGCTTTTAATAAAATGTACAGGTTGTTATACACAAAAAATTAGTTACAAAAGTACTTGTAACAAAATTTGTGTATAAATTGATTACATGCTGGAAGGTTTGAGTATATGATGATGTTCAAGTGAAGAATAAAAATACCTTTGTCCAATGTATAGTTTGAATTTACATAACATCTAGAATCTATGAAATACATATCCAGTTTCTTCAGTATCCCTGTAAACTGTATATGGTATTTACTCTCCTCTACTAAAAACTGTCACTAAATCAGCAATATAGGGTAAAATGAACAGTTAGTAACTATGACATGAAATACATAATACCATGTTGAATGGCACTCTGTAAGAGGTCATGGCATGTGCCCTTTGACCATTACCAACATGCATAGGGTTAATTAGTCAAGTACTCTTGAGGTCACCATACTTGCCGAGAAAAAC
Source organism: Limulus polyphemus (assembly GCF_000517525.1). Lineage (NCBI taxonomy): Eukaryota > Metazoa > Arthropoda > Merostomata > Xiphosura > Limulidae > Limulus > Limulus polyphemus. The sequence continues at coordinate 194,544 of NW_013667551.1, forward strand.
ACCACTGCAACAGTTATGTAGTGTACAAACATAAGGATACAAATGGTAAAATTCACATCAATTATTCCTTCCTGTATTTACAACATGAAACTTATGAGATCCAACAAGAACAACTATTTGAGATTGTCAAATACAATTGCTCTCAGCTTGTAGTGTGCATGCAGCCTTACACTGAAAGTTTGTATGACGACAAGTGTTCTTAAAAAGTTACTGTGATTTCTCAGCACTAGCACTTTATACAAACTCTGAGTTGTACATGTTACAAGAGAGAATGAACTTAACATTTGGAACTCACACACAGCCCCATCTCATGGCTAAAAAACAAGAACATGGTGATAGCTATTGTTAAAAAAATATACATAAAAGTTGTAGCAATGATAGGGTATCTAAACTTGTTTGTTTCACAAGACCGTAAAGTTTTTATGATATCATTCCTTAAAACTTACACTCTTCCATAAAAATAAGTTTAAGCAGTAAAACTTCTTGTATGTGTTACTACTGGAGTATTAACAAAAATTTGATCTTCTAAAGTATGAAAATAAATGTTGCTCTATGATCATAATTTTAATTAACACAAGTTTGTACATTTCAAACAGATAAATTGTTTATTAAGTATCTAATGTAATACTTTCTTTAGTAGACAAAGTGAATTATTTTCACACGCAAAAAACAAAACTTATTATAATCTGCTTAAAATAAAAATACAAGCATAAGTGAAGTGTTAGACAGTAACTGGTTTATATAAAACTTGATAACCGGATACTATTCACTTGTTTTATCTTTTTATATCTTTGGGAAGGAAAAATAAATATAATTTATGGGCACAATATAAAATGCAATAAGCCTAATTTTATGACTTTCTGACATATTTATTATTTCTATTTACTTACACTTTTAACATCTCCAGGTCAAAGTTGTCATTTTTTTAGAGTTACAATATTATCTGTAATATGTACATTTATCAAACATTTTGTGCAAGTTTAAAGTAATTTGTCTCCCACAAAAAAATCTTCATCAAAAATTACTGACTAACTTTGTCATGTTTAACCTACGGGTAGAATTCAAGTAGTATTATCTCCTATAGAAATATCTTCATCAAAAATTACTGACTAACTTTGTCATGTTTAACTACGGGTAGAATTCAAGTAGTATTATCTCCTATAGAAATATCTTCATAGTAGATTACTGAATGATTCTGCCATGCTTAAATTTGGCCTAACAGTTTCCTTCAGATAATACAAATTGGTTCTTTTAAACTGTAACTTAGATAAACCAATCCATCAAAATTTCTATATGGAGTGTATCAACTTGACAAGTTTTAACTATCTGTACCTAAATCTTGCATGGTAAAAATTCATTATCACCAAACCAAATCATAAAATCCTGATATTATCACAAAAGACCTACATGTATAACCAACATTTCCAACAAAAGTAATGAATAGAAATTATTTTCCATTTGCAAGATCACAGGAACTGTTATTGGTTGCTCTTTTGTCACTGACTGTTACAAAGATGAGCATCATGTGCAGGAGAATGGGTAAGGAGCTTTGAAGTTTTTAAATTTTCAAAAGAACGTTCTTAAATTGTTCAATCACTTCATTCTTTAAACAAATCCAATAACAATCTTTAATGATGTGTAGTAATCCAAGTTGTAACTACACCATCCCCTCTAAATATCACTTTGTTAATAACATGTCAGATAAAAGTGAAAGTACAAGAAATGCAAAGTCATTTTTTTATTTCATATGAAACATGTCACTCTTAAGAAGGTGTGCAACTAATTGCTATTTCTATAACATCAATAAAAGGTGAATAATTTACAAAATGATGACGAATAAAGATGAGCCTTGTTGAAACCCAAGTACAGAGCTATTTAAACATTGTGTAGCTGATATCTAAAAGAACTCAGAAATTTGTTGTTATATGTACACAAGCAATCTAAATCAAAATATCTACAGGGACACGAATAAAAACAGTTATCTAATCTAAACAAAACAAATTTCATTGTAAATCTTTAAATGCTGAATGGTCATAATTTAAGCCCATAAAAATGGTAGAACTAACTACCAACGAGATGGTCAGTATTTAATCTTTCTTCTCACATAATCTAATGTTACAATACATCTTATCAAAACAGGTACTTCACTTAAAGTACACGTAAACCAAACACTATCATCAAAAGAACTTTTTTTTATACTAGTTATCTTTTTTTCAACAATGCAATATACTTGTTGTTGAAGGCTCAGAATGATGGTAAATTAATATGTAGAATTATAGGCAGACTTTTCTCTTCAGTAAAATACTTTTATTGTGAGCATTCGGCCCTCCTACCAGAGCCTTCATCAGGCAACAACACATTGAGCAAAAAAAATTATTTAACAAATTTTTTCACTCAGTGCATTGTTGCCCAATGAAGGCTTCGGTAAGAGGGCTGATGGCTCGCAACAAAAGTATTATAACATAGAGAAAAGTCCATTTATAATTCTACACAATGCAACATATGTTATAAATGCATTCCTAAAATACCAATTTTCTTCTTTTCTGATTTACCAACTTCATTAATTTCAATGCTTAATGTAGTAATTGTTTTAAATGTAAATAACACAAAAAGTACTCATTTCATAAAAATGTTGGGCCTTCAATATATACAATATCACAAAATTAATACATAGATAATTGATGCTTAAAAACAGTCTATCAAATACAGTTTTATCTAAAGACTAAAGCTACCAATACAGACATTAATTATTAACTACTTCTGATTACAAGTTAGCTATCTTCTTTCTGTCTCTTAAAAATATCCAACTTTTCAAGCAAAATTCTAGGTTTTCCAAACCAACAGATTATGCACCTCATTTATTTCTTTTCTTAGATTACTTGCATTATTTTTGAAAAAACCCAATGGATTATGACACTAATTTGTGTCCTTCATTGATTAATAGGACAAGTAATTTCTGAGAGAAACCCAGTGGATTATGATACTAACTTGTGTCCTTTATGGATTAATAGAACAAATAATTTCTGGGACAAACCCAATGGATTATGACACTAGTGTCCATTATGGATTAATAGGACTAGTAATTTTTGAAAGAAACCCAATTGCTTAAGACACTAATTTGTGTACTTAATGGATTAATAGAACAAATAATTTCTGGGAGAAACCCAATGGATTACGACACTAATTTCTGTCCTTCATTGATTAATAGGACTAGTAATTTCTGAGAGAAACCCAATGGATTATGCCAATAATGTTTCCTTTTTTGATACTTAGTGGGATTGATTAGATTTGAGAGAAATGCCAGTGAGGTGTAACACCAACTTTATTTTTCTGATTTTATATTAACTTGAGCATGAAGTAGTTTTTTGCTTAACATGTTAACTCACATAAAACCTCAACAGGATTTACAGATGTACATATACTGTGAAATAAATTTAGAAAAATTAAAATGATTATTTTTGAGCCAACAACTGTATCTTCTAGATGTTACACAAATTAATGGAAAATATGATTACAAACAAAATTCTAAAAAAAAAAGTTTACTCTCCATTGCATGTTTAATTATTATTAGTATTATACAAATATAAAGGTTACCAGCAAGAGTCTGTATGCCTAAAGTCTTAGCTCTAAATAAGCTTTTAACAACTTTTTTTTATATTGTACTTTACTCACCAAGGACCAAACTTTTGGGTTGCAAAATCTGTATTACCTATGACATAGACTTCAGTAAAATTTAATGAAAGCCAGATAAGACATGAAGAATAGTTCGTGCATGAAAGAAAGAAAACAAATGCCGACATACACATGATACAGTGTTACTGGTATGCAATAAGTAATATACATACAAATATATTCATGAATTTAGCTTTAATAACAATTAATGAAGACAAAACATCTAAGTATGTACAGTACATATTGTAATTTGTTGTAAATTACTAAATAATACTAAATTATAAATAACTACATAAAACTAAATAAATTCGCATAAGTAGTTTGAAAATTAACCCCAGACGCCACACTTTAGCTTAACAGCTAAAAATGTACATATTATTATTAATTACTTATTCAAGATAAAAAAATAATGTTGGTACTAATATTGTAGTAATAATTATTCAAAACCAGTCGTTAAAATGTATAATTAAATGTCACCTAAAGGCTATAATAACCGTTTCACCTTTGTTTCTAGTTCAAAGCTGCATAATAAAATATTTGTGTAATGACCGAGGCTGGGTTCGAGCCTCGAACTGAGCATTATAAGCACTGCTGAACCACCGATATATTTTTTGTGCTTTACAGCATCACTGTAGTTCGAAAATTACTCGATGAAGGTAACAGCAGTCCTCACCCAAACAACTTGGAAAAAAAATCCTGGTTTTATAAATTGTATTACATGAAATTGAAAATACCGGCAAAATAAAATAAATAAAAAAGTTGTATATACTTAAATCCAAAACAAGCTTGGCGACTTACCGACTGCTTTTAAAAACTCTTCAAAATTTTCAGTCGATAAGAATTTGAATCTTCCTGTTAAATCAGACATTTTCCGACCAAAATTAATATTGAACTTCTAACTTTTAATCTTCCTTCATAAAACAGCCTTAGCTTTAAAGTCTAACGTACAGTAAGGAACCCACAGAAACGGACTCATAATATATTTTCCCATGAATCGGAGCAACACTCAACGACACGCCACTTCTCACAGCCAATCACGGTTCGCCAGGATCAGACCAGAAATGATATAATAATAATAATAAAAGGGGATGAATTACAAACTCCACTGCTATTATTCTATTGTTATGTGCTCTGAGTCAATTTCCCCCGAGAAATAATTTCCGGGTATACACATGTGACTGACATAACTTTTCAAATGCACAGAAGACAGAACATATTATTTGACAGAACGTATTACATAAAGCACGTGATTATATCAGCAGTAATTTAAATAAAGTTAGCCAGGAAAAGAAGCTCAGAAACAATTATTTTGAAATTACATACATATATTGTTCTAACGGTTTTTCCAGTTGGAATGATTATTTTGGATTATTAAGTAAAGATTTTTTTAAATGCAAAGTTCAGTCCACTTAGTGATAACAAATTGCACATAAGTTGTATGTAGAATTATACACGGACTTTTATCTACTTTAAAATACTCTTATTTCATCCGTTGGAGCCTTCTTCAAGTAACAATGTAATGAGCAATATAAATTCATTTATCCGTGGAATACTGCTTTATAACAACAACAAGCGTACAAGTGTCTAGGCAACAAGCGTACCAATAACTGACATCTGGTATTAAAGTTGTTAACCAAATAGAAATTATGGGGAATATATATAGAATTATCTGTCAAAGATTTAAGATTTTACATAAATTGAATAATCAAAAACCTCGGTCTTTGCAGCTGCATAACAATAAAAAAGAACTGTTGCTTAACAATATTTAAGATAAATCAATTATTTGAATGTAATGAACATAAGAAAATATAATTGTAGGTATTATATATATAAAAAAACATTATTCATATTTCAAATAACCAATTGTTTAAATCTTTGACAGTTAATTCTATATTCGTCATAATTTCTATATTGTGATAAAAATTTAGATAAACGACCTTTACACTCCAGATCGTTTATATAAGGTCGTAAAGGTCGTTTATCTAAACTTTGATCACAATATGTAAACCCCTCCAGTATGCACTACAGACTTTGAAAGAAAATAAACAATTTCTATATGGTTAATAACTTTAATACCAGATGTCAGTTATTGTTACAATTGTTGTCTGGACACCTGTTTTAATTAAAGCAACTATTCGTTGGTAAAAGAGTAGCCCAATAGTTGACAGTAGGTGGTGATGACTAGCTGCCTTCCCTCTAATCTTACACTGCTAAATTAGGGATGGCTAGCACAGATAGCCCTCGTGTAGCTTTGCGCGAAATTCCAAAACAAACAAACAATTTGTGTAGATGTGCGAGAAAATTATAAAATTAAAAACAGATGATAGCGTAAAAATAAAAGTTTTAATATCGACTAACGTTCACCAAGATCTGTGCGTGGCAATGTCCCTTCTAGAATTAGAAATAACCCCTAACGAGACATGAGCCGATATTCTGATAGAAAACTCCTGTCATTCTTTGGCCTAATTGTTTGTTTGTTTTTTAATTTCGCGCAAAGCTACACGAGGGCTATCTGCGCTAGCCGTCCCTAATTTAGCAGTGTAAGACTGGATGGAAGGCAGCTAGTCATCACCACCCACCGCCAACTCTTGGGCTACTCTTTTACCAACGACTAGTGGGATTGACCGTCACATTATAACGCCCCCACGGCTGAAAGGGCGAGCATGTTTGGTGTGACGGGGATTCGAACCCGCGACCCTCAGATTGCGAGTCGAGTGCCTGAACCAAAGGAAGGAAGCAGGTATATAAGGTTTGGACACTTAACCCTTCCCTTTGAAGTTAGGCATTAAAAATAACATCGTCAAGTTTCCTTTGTTTTAGTCACTGTTAAAACATGATACATATATCCAACTCATCATCACATCTTATAAAGTTCATATTAAAGTAACATTTTTCTTGGAATTGAACTCTATGAACAATGTGTGAAAAATCACCCAAATTTTGGAACGATTCGATTATGGTAGAAAATTAAATTTCCATGTTTATTGCTTTTAAAATTTCAATCTATTTATCTACGTGCTCGTGACCAAAGTAAATGAGAAAGTATTTCATATAACTTATTAAATATAAATAATTATAAAGACGGCTAATCATCTCAACGATTACTCACCAATAGCTTTCATGAATTCGTCAAACTTTTCGCTCGAAACCATTTTGTAGGACCCAGTAAAATTGGACATTTTAAAGATTTTTGTGGATATGTGGATGCCTCTAACTTCAGCTTTCACTGTAAGTTGAAATTGCGTTCGTGTTTTATAGGCCAATGATTTGGTCTTATCTTGAAACATTCACTTAAGCAACCAATCATGAATCAAGAAAATTTCGTGAGAACACATGTGTGTTTATACTGAAATATCCGATACACGTGCAGATTGCGCTTTCGGTGTTAGAACCATGTAGTATCTCTAAATAAACAATTATATTACTGTGTAAAATCAAGCACTAGTTAAGCATGTAACCATACAATAGAGAAACTCGGAGAAAAAATGTATTTCGTGTTTTTTATACCCCAATAAACATGCAGCTAAATTATCACAGAAACAAGCAGCTGCTTTGTGTTGACAATAACACTATCTAATAGTTTAAACACAAAATATAGCACGCATCTAAACAGTACATATTTGAGTAACAGTGACGGGTCAGAAACGTCTCTTCCAAAACAGTGCAATTACCTGGCTAAGAGCGTTCACTTCGAATTGAACTTAGGGTTCGATTCCAAGCAGTGAAGAGAGCGCAGATAGCTCATTGTATAGTTTTGCGCTAAGAAACAACTAAACATTGTAAAAACAGAATTTTATTTTTATTGACACTTTTCTAGCTTCAAAGTCTCATTATGATCAGAATATAAATTCTCAAAACTTTCAAACTAAAAATATGCTCCTGCAGTGTTCTGTTTCAAAAATGTATAACTATTTTCTTTCAAAAGATGAAAAACATATTTCGTAATAAAGATTTGAGACAGAATTTCATTTTCTGTACAACCCAATTCTATTAATGTGCCCGGCATGGCCCGGTGGTTAAGGCGCTCGACTCACAATCTGAGGGTCGCGGGTTCGAATCCCCATCACACCAAACATGCTTCAAACAACCAAATCTATTAATGTTTCTGCTAATCAAGCGGTAGAAATATAGAACTAGAAGAATTATCCTAGGTCTCCTCTCGTTACACGTGTTAAAAGGAAAATGTTTGTTTTTGAATTTCGCGCAAAGCTACACGAGGGCTATCTGCGCTAGCCGTCCCTAATTTAGCAGTGTAAGACTAGAGGGAAGGCAGCTAGTCATCCCCACCCACCGCCAACTCTTGGGCTACTCTTTTATCAACAAATAGTGGGATTGACTGTCACATTATAACGCCCCCACGGCTGAAAGGGCGAGCATGTTTGGTGTGACAGGGATTCGAACCCGCGACCCTCAGATTGCGAGTCGAGTGCCTTAACCACCTGGCCATACCGGGCCAAAAGGAAAATGAAATGACGCCCTTACAAACGCCCTGTGGGAAAACTTAATTCTTTAAAAACGCGGGCAAAAGCCATTTATTAGTTTTTGTTGTTTTTTTTCGGAGGTAACAGGATGCAATCCATGGAACCTTGCAATCACAATCCGGCACGTTAACCGTTGAGCTACACTTGGCCTAAAATTCTAACAACCTTGTATTACTGTTATAAAACAATATTGCGAAAGTTATTCAGAATTCATACATTCTCGAAAAACAAAAGAATATTGTAATGAAGCTCCTAGTGGCTCAGTGGTGATTTTGAAGGATTATAGTACTAAAAGTATGGGTTCGATCCCTGCAGTGAAAGCAGCGCAGATAACCTATTGTGCAGCATTGTGCCTAAACAAACAGACATATAAAGGGGGTTTAATCTATCTTAGATAATAATTATTTTGTCGTTGTTTCTGCATCAAAATAAAAGAAAAAAGAGTAAAGCGTGTTGGAGCACCACCAAACTATTAAAACGTTATTAGGAGTATGCATCGAAAAATGTGAACAACATATTGCAGAAATATATTAAACGTCACTTGTGCCCAGGTAGAATATTTAAAAAATATTGAATTTGTATATATTTTTAGAGCAAAGCTACAAACCCCCAGCGGCACAGCGGGGGTTTGTAGACTTACAACGCTAGAAACCGGGTTTCGATACTCGTGGTGGGCAGAGCACAGATAGCCCTTGTGTAGCTTTGTGCATAATTAAAAACAAACAAAAAAGTGAGAATGCAAATACATCGAAACTATTTTGTACTTTTTGTGAAATTGAGTTTTATTCATACTATATTTATATTTTACGTATATATTGTTCAAAAATTGTTTTAACTTGTAAATGTTTTTTTTTCCAATAAGCTGTTAAATTAAAGAAAATTATGATAATTTCACTCTTTTATCATTGGAGAGCTCATGATTTAAAGTTAGTTTATTTGTTTGCTCTAGATATTTTACATATAGCTCGACAAAGAGCTATCTGGTAATAGTTGTCTCTAATTTTGAATTTAAAGACAATACTGAATACTTTACTTAACTGTCATTATTATAATATATCCATGGCTCCAAAGTTCGGCCCACATTTGTCAACCACAAACTCTCGCATTCACAGTCAGAGACTTAGAGTACACTAATCATAAGATCACCTTCGACTCTTGGTAAATATACATCTAGTTTTTTTCACGTTTGCAAAACCCTATCTACTTTTAGTGTAGCTTAGATGGCGCTTTTAGCTGGAAGCCATATTCTCGAAATAATTCTATCTTGGAATTTTATATCGGATATTTGTTTGCTGGCGTTTGACTTTCACTTTAGTATTGTTACTGTTAATTGCATAATATTTTAATTTACAAGTGTTTTTCATGGAAATAGCCTACTTCAACTTATTTTGACTCGATTCTAAATTTGAAGGTTAGTGTAGGTAAAAACATTTGTAACTTATAAACATAAGCTAAGTGAACTTGTGTAATTCAGTGTAGCCTAATCAGGCTAATGTAGCATGTACTGTAGCCACAAGAAAGTGTTTGGGTCGGCAACCCTAGAATAGAATCGCCGCCATATTGTCTCAGTCATGATAAAACATTATGTGACATATAAACATCTTGTTAAACCATAAGAATTTTTTACTTATTTGAACTATTAAAAACATATTGAAAATAATACTACACATGAAGTTATAAATATAATTTAAATTTTCAGTGTTACTGAAGACAGTCAACTGTTCGACTAATTTAGATTTACCCAACTTTTATTATACCCAAAATTATAGTTTTAATTATAATTTACAATGTAAATTGGAGTTTTACCAATTTGATTACTTTCAGATTATTTTTTAACTTAACCTGTGCATAAGCTAAACATAGGTCTGTTTAGTTTTATGTTTTATTACTTCTGTTTCACAGTCTTAGCATTGCTTGAAATATAGTACTTGACAATTTCTCTGAGTGTGAGAATGTATGGAACGTCTTTTGTGTTAAATTTCAGTGTTGGTAAATTGCGTTTTAGAAAATTAAATATCTTTCAACTGACAGAGAATGTTTAAACTTAATTAAAACAATATAAATTTAACAATCGTATATATCAAAGTTATAACTTGAACATAAACTTTATCTCAAAATTTAAAAATTATAACAAAGTTTCTTCATGAACAACATTTTCAGTTTGCTTTCCATCTAGACAACAAATAAAGATTTTGAGGTGATCCCACCTTTGAACACCCTACATCTCATTGACCATGAGAAAAGCTTGTTTGTTTGAGAAACAATCCAGCAACTTTCATACTTTGACTTTGAAACCCTTTAGAATATTCAGTACTGTCTAAAGCATCAACCTGTCAAGATTGTTTGAGATTGACTCAATTGGCTAGGAGTAATTAACCAACAGTCTTTATAAAATAGAAATAGGGTTAAGTTCAGTTTTGACCCACTTAGGACATTCCCCATAGTTCATAGTGTTTACATACAAATTTTGTTTGAGATTAGTACAATAGGCTCAGATGAATTAGGGTAAAAGGAAACAAACATTTCGTTTTTATCTATCTAGATTAAATTTCTTATGCATTTTAAGATTAACAAACTTTTAAACTAAAAATTGGTGCTTCAGCTTAGGGAACAGGAATTAATTTAGTAAAATTACAGTTTAGCAGCCTATATTCCATATTGGATTTTGGGGCATAAAATTAGTTTTACTTTGAGTTTTTGGTTTAACAAAGAATTAACATTCAAAGCAAACACTTTAATTTTTTCAGTTGTTATTAAAATTCTTGAAAAAATATTCCTTATGATATGAAAGTCTTGACCAGAGCTAATTTCATAATCTGGGGCTAACTAGTACTAGTATGGCTGTTTCTGTGACAGTAGAAACTTAAGCTTCTGTTAATGTTTTATTATAGTATTAGTAACTAGTTAGCTTATATGGTGTTTTTATCTACTGTATGCATAATTTTATATAATATTTTGTAATGTTCCCCATATAAAACATCATTAGATTTTGAGTATATTATGATAAATAATTTGCTAAAAATCAGATCTGAGTATGTACATACAGATTCTGGTACAGTAAATTTTGGCCAGTTAAATGCTAGTTTTGTTGGCTTTCTAATCTATAGGATTAGAGTTGCATTATTTTTTAACTCATCATATTTAGCAAAAATCAAGGTGATATTTTGACCAAACATCCAATATGGAATAAAGGCCGCTAAACAGCAGTTTTACCAATTATTTGTATCCGAGTGGTCACCCTACAGTAGGGTGGAGACTTTCATATCCAGCATATTGTGCACCTTTTTTATTTTTATTTTTTGTCAATTTGGTATTACATTAAAATATCCCCAAAATATTTTAAAATATACATACTCGCAATTTAAGGAATAACAAGGAAAATGTATCTAGGACATCCAGTACTAAATTTTAAAATATGATTAAAATACTCAAAACCCAACCTTATCAATATTTATCAAGCCTTCTTTTATACTCCATTAGATTAAAGGCAGATAGTCCATTCCAGAGGCCAACTATGTTAGAAAAATATAGTTGTTTTAGATTATGATAAATCCTAACCTGCCAGAATTTATACTTATGTCTTTTAGTCATACTATTCTCACAATGATGTACAAAAGATGATGCATTAACATTGTTAATTCCATTTACAATCTTAAACACCTCAATCAGATCCCCTCTAACTTTTCTTTTTCCAAGAAAAAATTTCAGAGATGTTAAACCTTTCCTTGTATGACAACCTTTTCATTCCAGGTATCATCCTAGTAGCCCTTCTTTGAACCTTTTCAAGAATTCAGTGTCCTTTCTTTTAGGAAGCCAAGACTAAATGAACTATTCCAACTGTATTATTCTATACTTGTGGGAATGGCTTGGATGCGTTGTTTGACAAAAATTATATTTTGAAATTAAATAGTGCATGTGTAAGCATTCCACTTATGACATGGCAGTCTTAGTGGTAGAAGTTTATAGAAAAAGTTTTGTACTTTGAGTTAAATGTGCACAAAAATTATTTTCAAATGACTTGACAATAGGGAAAGTACTTGTATTTAATACTGATTATTTATTCCCAGGTTACAGTGTACAATAGTTAAGAGTAGTGTGTTAACCCGATACTCT
>NW_013667551.1:207738-211521 GCF_000517525.1 Limulus polyphemus
GTTGAAGTTGATATAAAATCTAATAATATATATAAAATGTGAGTTACATCCTGTTGAAGTTGATATAAAATCTAATAATATATATAAAATGTGAGTTACATCCTGTTGAAGTTGATATAAATGCTAATATCAATGAAGTTGAATCTGTTTGAATTTCTGTTAGTGGTTATAATGGAAGAAGGATTTTAGTTAGAATATGTGACAGACCATTAGATGAAATTAATGAGAAACTGTATAGTGAAATAAAGAACTGTTAATGAGGGTTTAATTATTGAATTTTAATTTCAAGCATATAGATTGGGAAATGTTCAAATTTAAATAAACATGGATACAGGTTTCTAGAAACTGTTCAGGATGGTTTTCTTCAACAGTTGGTTAGAGAACCTACTAGTAATTACTGTAAATTGGGAAAAAAAATTAGTTGGAGATAGTGATCATATGTAGAAAAACTTTTTAAATAAATTCATCAATATTCCAGATAGATGTGTTCCTTGTAGATAAAAAAGTTTAGTGGCTGCAAGTAAAAAATCAGATTGGCTCACAAAGGTTATAAAGAAAAAATTATAAATATAAGAAGTTTAAAGTGACTGCAGTGATGGGAGATTTTAATGATTATAAAAGATAAAGAAAGTTGGTCAAATGGGAAGTTAGGAAATCTAGTCTTCTGGCATAAAGTGCAACTTGATAAAGTCTATTTTACACTGTTTGCTCTTCTTGAGTTACTGATCTAGACTGTTGAATCATTTGGGATTTCACTGGCATGTTTTTAAATATCACTTGTCTTGCAGGGTTGTTGATGGTGTACCGGATGTTTGGAAGTAGAGCTGGGCTATTAGTGATATTTGAAAATCAGTTAATCAATGGTCCCATTAATTGATTAGTATAGATCTCCTTAAACCATAGTATGTTGAAGCACAGTATGTAGAAGTACTGTGGTTTGGACTGTCCGTTTCATTTTCAAATCGTGCCTTCACTTACCCACTCAGCTGTTCTGTAACAGTAACTTTATGGTTACAGATAGTACAGCATAAGATGATAAAAACTCTTGACCTAAGAATGTAGGTGAAATTAGTTTAGTGGTGATGTGAAACAATAGTATATTTTATTCTAACTTTTAGGGTACTGATCTCATTCTGGATGTGATGTTTGGGTCAGAAAAGGAGATGGAAAATAAAGAAGCTCCTGAAGGTGAGTCCCGTGAAATGTAAAGTTTGTAACTATTAAATTAGGTTATCTCACGCCTTGACTAATGATAAACCAGATGATGTTTATAAATAAAAAATCTAAGTGTTTCAAATAAAATGTATTATTCATGAAAGTATTGTTTTACTTTCTTAAAGCTCCATTATTTAATTCTCAGAATGAACATTTTGCAAAGTTCTCATAACACATTTTATTAAGACCAATGCTAAAAGAAGACCATATCTCACCTAGAACTGGGCAATTATTGGAATTTACTAATGGATTAATCATTGGGTTCATTAATCAGTTACATTCAATGGAACTTTCTTTTCAGAGATGTATAGATTCAAGTTCTAGTATGAAAAGAAATATTTGTCTTTTTTTTTTAAACTGTGTCCCATGACTAAATTTTACAATCTAAGAAATTATAAAAGTACAAAATCAATTTCTATAAATGTTTCCAAACCAAAACAAGATACTACTTAGTAAGTTTGTACTAAGTTTCATTCTGAGGGGGGAAACATGAGGAAATATTGTGGACACTACTTCATCCCAGAAAGGGTTAATAGCTGCGGATATCTTTCCTGTAGTTTAGGAAGCAAAACCACACAGAATAGTCTTAATGAAGCATTACCATGTCGTACATAAGGTTAAATTAACCTTTTTATGGTCATAAATTCAGAATTTCTTTAAATAGAATCAAGAACCACATTTGCTATTTTTATTACAGCTAAACATCCCTCAACAGAGGACTACAATTGTATTTATAATATGATCTAAATTCTTATCTGTTTCCATGGTATGTGTTTCTGTCACACAAGAAGGGTTTGTTTGGTTTTTAATTTTCTATAGCAGTCATGTAGAACTGAAAAGAAAATCTAGCTTAAGACACTGAATGTTTTTATATCAGAATGAAACGTTAATGTGCAAAAATTGATGTTGGAATAATTCTTTTTTTTTTCTATGGATTTTATAAGAAGTTAGTTATTTGAGTTCATTTTCTAATAATATTAAATTTTGTTATTGCAGGTAAATCAGAAAACACCAAAGAACAGATTAATGAGGTTAAAAACCAGGAGGAGGATTTGAAAAAACAAAGTGTGGTGAGTTGGAAAAGATATGTTTGATTTGTAGCTGTTAATATTCATTTGTATGTATTATTTATTTTGAAAGTTTTCTGCTTTGCACAGTTGTAGCAACATGCTGTTCTTATAAATGAGATTTAAGTTAGGAACTGTTTGTGGTTCAATGTATTGAAGTTTGATGGGTTTGTTTGTTGAAATTGGGTTCATAACTCCTTAAGTTACAGAAATATATTTATGTTCATTGTGGTATAGAGCTTTGATTCTTTTTCAGTGTCAAAGCTTAGGTCTAGTACATACTTGGCTCTATGAAATACACGACTTAGTAGACATAGTAAATAATAAATGTAATAATGAACTATAGAACTGCAGTGAAATGTTGTACATGGTTGGGTCCATATGAAAATTCCTTCAGCATCGTACACCCATAACAAATCTCTAAATTATTCTCACTATATATTTTTAGAAGTCCGGCCTCTGATTGTGGTATCTTTATTGTTAGTACACACCTGTTTTGTGTTATTGTAATTGTATAATCATTGATTCACTGAATGTGAAAACTGGATTAAATTTAAACCCCCTGGTGCCAAGGGAAGCTGTAAAGGTGCAAGACTGGTTTGAGCATGTAAGTATATGAGCGTTTGCTGTGAGAGTATTATTAATTTAGTTAAAATTAAACAATTAAAAAAAGGTTGTTGGATTTTAAATCGCAAGCTATTCTGCGAAGCCAATGCAGAAGGTAATTTGTTTCGGCCCTATATTAACACATGTTTATAAATATTGCTGTCCAAGAACCAAGTTGAATATGGCTCCTGTGTTAGAGGTGACCACGACCTCTGGCAGTTGACCTCTTCCTTACCTGGAGTTAGCTACAACTGAGGTATGTATGGATTTTGGAAGTGTAGGTATGCCCTCTTTACTTAAAACACCCATAAACTTGTTTTAAAATACAAGCTCAGCATAAACAGCAATATTTATCCTTTTTTGTGTTTACCTGATTGAGTTTTAAACATCACTTAATATAAAGAAACTGTACCTATTTGTGTAACTTTATCAGATGAATATTATGATAATTGTTTTTTTCTGGCTTAAAAATGTGGTAGTAAAAGTTTATAACTTTGTGGGATAGTCACTCACATAAGATTAATGGTTTTATGAAATTTTATTTAGCTTGATTTTTTTGAGTAACAGAATTCTGAATTTTTTCCAGTTGCCCAAAAAAAGTAAATACCTTAAATATTTAATCTGTTTGATAAGTGTATTTAACCCTTTCCTGCTTTGTCTCAAGTGAGCAGCATTGTGAGATTCACAAACGTGAATATTTAATTAGTCTGATAAATGTTTTTTTAACCCTTTCCTGCTTTGTCCCAAGTGAGCAGCATTGTGAGATTCACACACATGAATATTTAATTAGTTTGATAAATGTTTTTAACCCTTTCTGCTTTTGTCTACAAGTTGAGCAGTCTATTGTGAGATTCAACTACAGTATTAGAATTATTTAATTAGTTTGATTAAACTT
>NW_013667551.1:211542-213238 GCF_000517525.1 Limulus polyphemus
CCTTTCCTTGCTTTGTCCCAAGTGAGCAGTCATTGTGTAGATTCACACACATGTAATATTTAATTAGTTTGATAAATGTTTTTAACCCTTTTCCTGCTTTGTCTCAAGTGAGCAGCATTGTGAGATTCACACACATGAATATTTAATTAGTTTGATAAATGTTTTTAACCCTTTCCTGCTTTGTCTCAAGTGAGCAGCATTGTGAGATTCACAAACATGAATATTTAATTAGTTTGATAAATGTTTTTAACCCCTTCCTGCTTTGTCTAAAGTGAGCAGCATTGTGAGATTCACAAACATGAATATTTAAGCCTTTCAATTCATATTCCACATAGCTTCAGTCAATTTGACAAGTGTGGGTGCTGCAATATTTTACAGGATTATATTTGAAATGTAGTTTATAATTCACATTTTTATATTCGTTAAGTTTTTTCAAGTTTCAATTCTCTTGTCACACCACATGCAGGTGCACTTAATTCACAGGCTATAAACAATGGCAAGGTCAAATATATGATTTCAAATTCCTAATTTCTCCATTTTCTGAGATATCAACATATTTTCCAACCTACAACAGAAACCTCACAATCTTTCCTTAACTTTCAAAGCAGTTTTCAGAACCACATTTTCTTATTTTATGTACATTTATAACCAATAGAAATAACTTTTTTTTTGTTTCTGTTTTGTTTTCAACTCTACTTTTGAATTTGACAGCAATAGACATTAATCAAGATGACATACTTGTTGTATGTTGAGTGAAATGGTTGCAGTAATGGAATTTTTTAAGCCTATTTATAGTTTAGATTAGAAGGCCAGTTAAATGAAAGTAATTTTGGGACATTCACTTTTAGTATCTGTTACATTTTTGTGTTCTAAAATGCATATGTCGTGGTTACAATACTATGTTCTGACAAATCTGTGTGGCCAGGTGTATTGTTAAAAATATCGGCAATTTTTAACACAAGTTGTTTTAATTGTTCACAGTCTTTACTCTTTTAAATGTGAACATTGTACTTCTTCAATCAGTGTTTTTTTCAGTATGAAAGTCATGCCTAACAGATATCACATTTAATTCAAGAACATTTGTGAAGAAGTTAAGGGTTGCTTTGTTTGGTTGAATGAAGTCTAATCCAACAAGACAAAGATACAACTAAATATTTGATGACAATAAAACATTGGTCCACAATGCTATTAATTACTAATAGTTTTGA
Organism: Limulus polyphemus; assembly: GCF_000517525.1. Lineage (NCBI taxonomy): Eukaryota > Metazoa > Arthropoda > Merostomata > Xiphosura > Limulidae > Limulus > Limulus polyphemus. The sequence continues at coordinate 212,751 of NW_013667551.1, forward strand.
TTCAAAATATCCTAATGGTTGATGGTTCATCATTCCATTTGCAAGACACATGTTACCTTTACTCCAATAAAAAGAGCTTTTGTTGTTTCTGTTTTGTTTTCAACTGTACTTTTGAATTTGACAGCAATAGACATTAATCAAGATGACATACTTGTTGTATGTTGAGTGAAGTGGTTGCAGTAATGGAATTTTTTAAGCCTATTTATAGTTTAGATTAGAAGGCCAGTTAAATGAAAGTAACTTTGGGACATTCACTTTTAGTGTCTGTTACATTTTTGTGTTCTAAAATGCATATGTGAAAGGTACCTGAATTTTGTATGGACAACCAGCTGAAGCATTGTAAAATATGCATTCGAGTGTAAAATGTTCACGGTACTTTAGGTTACAAGAAACTGATAATGTTTTTCCACTGTGGTGTATTGTTTTTCACACATGAATAAGCTACGTATGTGGTACAAGCCAACACTAAAACAAACAAACAAACAAAC
>NW_013667551.1:213966-223924 GCF_000517525.1 Limulus polyphemus
TTTTATTTATAGCATGAAAATTCCCTTTCATTCATTGGTAAAGGCTTTGGAAATTCACTGACAAATCTTTAATAAAAATACTTTATTAAGAGATTCAATTTTTTTGTGTACAACAGACATATTACATTCACTGAAAGCTTGCCAAATTTTTTAGAAATTCATCTTGTACATTCAGAGTTATGTATAATAGCACAGTTACACTAAATTGAACAGCATTTTAAATTTCACTAACTCTTAACCACGTCCAGCATTGACTAGAGTAAGTAGGTTGTGAGGTTCACAAACTCTTAACCACATCCAGCATTGACTAGAGTAAGTTGGTTGTGAGGTTCACAAACTCTTAACCACGTCCAGCCTTGACTAGAGTAAGTAGGCTGTGAGGTTCACAAACTCTTAACCACGTCCTGCCTTGACTAGAGTAAGTAGGTTGTGAGGTTCACAAACTCTTAACCACGTCCAGCATTGACTAGAGTAAGTAGGTTGTGAGGTTCACAAACTCTTAACCACGTCCAGCATTGACTAGAGTAAGTAGGTTGTGAGGTTTATAAAACACTTCTGATTATATCGTAATGGTCAAATGAACATTGTACAATTAAGTTCGTAAAAAATACAGAAAAAGAAAAGAAAAATTCTCTGAGAATAAAACCTTTTTTCCCTGTCTGAATCCATATTACCAAAATTCTACAACACATTGTGTTTTGATACTTGTGAGCTCACTTTGCTTGATGTACTTCTGATAAAGTTGATGCCTGTACACTGTGCTGGGCTGTAGTGTTAGTCACACAGTTCTCTGAATTTGAAATAAAGATACAACTTCTCTCCAATAGAGGTTGATGTATTTATTGTGATGGTACACTGGGCATGCCGGAGCTGGAAAGGGTTGAGTTTTTTGTTTTGTGAAAGAATGTCTAACTAAATAGTAGAAAGAAGTGGTTGAAACTAAAAAAAAATTAAAGTTCAGAACCTAACAGTAAAGAAATAATGCCAAACATTCTTCAGTTTTCATGAAAGACTTTTAAAACAAAACGGAGTTTATGTTTCAGTGAAAGTGTGTTCTCTTATATTTTAAACATTGTTAGTATTAGGAATGGTCATGTTGATCAACCTTCAGTCCTGAAACTTAGTGTTATTGTTATGAGTTTATTTCTTTTTTATAAAAATATACAAATAACATTGGAAAACCTAAGTAGTAAACACTTCTTTTTTTAACCTTCTTTCAATAAATGTTTTTAAATTTTTGGTGGAATGAACTATATGTCAGGTTTGTTATGTGGCTAGTATTTTGCAGCCAAATGAGGCAAAATTGTGTAAAAATTAATTTTCTTTCATTTACCCAGCCTTTTTCTGAACTAGTAGCAGTTGCTAGGTTGTAGCTGTTTGAATGCATTTGATTTATTACAAACTGGTATTTATACATTGCTGTAGTGATGAAGACTACAGCTTGCTTTAGCTGCAGCATACAAGTAAGAATCATTTGTAAACAACACTTGATATTTGATCAAGTTGTCGACCCTAATTCCAAGCATGGCAGTAACGAACAGTATGTAAGCCCTCATTTGGGTGAACAGCTAACTTAAACTGAGTAAATTTAACACTACAGGCATTGGGGATTCTCACAGTTAAAATTATCAGTGCTCCGCATTCCTTAAACAATATTAAAAATTGATAATGAATAAAACTGGACAGTTAAGAAGGAACTGTAAATGATCAGCAAATTTGTTCTTACTAATTGACTGAAATTATGAATGATGCTCTGCTGTATTAATATTCTTTACAATAACAAAAGAATAAAAATTCAAATTAAGGTGTAACTCATTAAACAGCAATTACCAAGGGTGATTCACAATTTCAAAATTCCGAAGAATCCACATTATCAAATGGCCTGTGTTTGGAAGAAACTATATGCTTTTTATCCTTGAACTAGTAAAAGGTAAGATATGTTTTTCATGAAAAATAATTAACCAGAATTTTTTTATGCTTAATAGTCAAGAAACAAGATTGTTTTCAGTGTTGTAAAAAATAAACTACAAACACACACACACACACACAACACTAAAACATTTTGAGAATTTCTTAATGCCTGTGGATGTTGACATTGAAAAGAGAATATCGTATATTATGGTTATTTTAATGTAAAAGGCCATAAGACCTAAAAAAAATTTCTTATTTGGGGACAGAGAGCTAAAGTTCACCCTCCCTCAATATGCAAACTATGGTGAAATGTGTGCAACATGTTATGAGTGTTAAACTATAAAGAAAGTTATCACAGTTGTCCCCCAAATACTCCTGCCATAATTTTTTTTGTTTATCATTTCATTGAATAACCTTCAGCATGAAATCTAGATGCATGTGGCATTGTATATTACACCATCAGTAATAGCAGGATATGTAAGTGTATGAGTAGGAGCAACATAGAACTCACTATCAACTCTCACAAGGTTATTACATTTATCTAGCTCTTCCAAAATGGTAATGTGATTCAGTCCTTCATTTGTGTATTTTGAATGAATTATAAATGATCAGACAGATGTAGAAAAAACTTGTGTGACTGATAAGAGACAGTGTGACAGAGTAAAATGAAAGTTAAAGAGAAAGTTCGTTACATATCGTGATTGTAAAGTAATTTAACCTGTGATAAAAGTCTAGTTTTTGATGTTAATACAGATTTTTATGCTTCAGTGAATGTTTGAATCTTATTTTGAACTTGCACTAACACAGTTTATCTTATTTCCTGAAAAAGCCCATTTTTTCACAGGAAGAGGTATCTGAAAAGAATGATTCCAAAGACAATGACCCCGAAAATGATAAAACTGTAAAGAAAAGGCATGATAGAAGTCCAAGTAACAGCAGTAGCGATTCTTCTCGAGGTAAGAGTCGAAGCTGTAGTAAAAGCAGAGAACGACGCCACAGAAAAAGCAAGAGCAGAGAAAGAAGTCGTTTAGGTGGAAGCCGTAGTAGGAGGACAAGATCTAGATCTAGAAGTCCAAGAAAAGGCAGCGATAAGAGGAGGAGGAGAAGCAGGAGCAGGACTCGTAGTCATAGTAGGGGCAGATATAGAATAGGACATGGAAGAAGTCCTCCTAGAAGGTACAGATCAAGAAGTCGAGGCAGAAGATCCAGGAGCAGAGATCGTTATCGTAGAGATCGGAGCAGGGAAAGGAGCTATGGTGGCCGAGACCGCAAAGGTCGACATAGTCCAAGACGTAGTCGTAGTAGGAGTAAGAGTAAACAGATGTATAGGCAGGGTGGTCAAATTAAGCTTGATGACAAAAACAGTATTGCAAAAAAAGACTCAAAAGAAGGAGATTCCAAAGATTCTAATAGTAAGTAGTTTTTAATATCTTTTGGTGTTCATAAACTTGTGTATATGCTAAAAAGTATTTAACTTTTTGATGAAATACTTGCTTTTCTGGACAATAATTTTCAAAAGTCAAGTGTGTTTTTTTTAATTACATTGAATGAAAAATATTTTTCAACCATTTTCTATAAAATTCATTACAATTGCATAAAGTAGCTGTAAGACGCTCATTGGTTTATATGAAGTGGATGAGTAAGCAAAGTGTTTAAATGTATTTAGCTATAAATAAATATACATGCTTACTGAAGGAAAAAAAGTATTTAATTATTTCAATATTTTAACTTATAGGTGGTCCAGTGGAGAAACCCAGCAACCTTCCTTTAAACGATGTTGGGTCAATTGGTATGACCCCTCAAATGGCCTTGCAACAGCAGATGGCTGCCATGAGTGCCAAGGCCCAAGCTTTGACCGGGATATCTCTGCCTAAATACTATAACCCGGCTGCTGTCAATCCCTTAAAGTATGCCGAACAGCAGCAGAAAAGAAAATTGTTGTGGCAAGCTACCAAGGAGAAAGAGAAGGTAATTTATTTTGGTTATTAAGAGTTGTGTAAATATGTGTTCAAACATAATTTAAACATTTTTTTAAAGTTTGAATTAGAATCTTGATTTATTTTTGTGTTTGGTGAATGAATAACATGGGCATCTTACAGGAGCCATAAGAGTTAATTATTGAATTCTGTAGTTTTGCTGATAATTGTTTCTAAAAATATTTGAAATGTTGTAGCTATACTTTTATAGATTAGTGTTAAAGGTGCAAAGTTTCAAAAACGTGTCATGGCATTGGTCTGTCATCTGTAGTTTTCTGTTGTTTGTTTCAAAACTTCTGTGAGAACTGTGTGTTATGGTCATTAGATGATATTTTTTGTCTACTAGGGAGTAATTTTACTGTGATTTGTACTAGTACTTTTCTTTGTTGTAAGGAAAATCTGATTGTTTTGGTAATGTTTCAAGTCATTATACCCATAAAACAGCATTTTTTTTTTAACCTAGATATATTTAAATATGTGTGAAGTTTTGAGTTTATTTTAACAAGTATTACAATATGTGTCAAAGAAAAGTGACCAGGAACTAAAAGTGATGATTTCTTTTTCCAAAATGGTGCTATCTCGATCTTGGTCTGCCCTCTTAGCATTGCTAACAAAATTTTGCTACAGTACACCAGTCTTTATACCCCATCAGTTTTGTACCATTTCAGAACTTGTGCTGATCATGTGACTAATCGTCCTGTGCTATCGATACTGGTTCAGCTAGCTCTCTCTACTATTCTAGAACAATTTTTACATTCTCAATTGGCATTCTAGTGTGTTTTAACTCGATCTCCATGTGACCATAAAATTTTGCTTGTGCTTGATCACAAACTTATATCATTTTCAACTACAAGTTTTAACTTCTTGTATTTGATTTCCATTGTTTCTACTCATTTGTTTTAGAAATATTTCTGTTTTCTGAATTCTGATTTGTTCACATGAATTCAAGATTTAATATGACGAGTGATGAAATTCCTGAGACAGGCAACAATGGTACTGACACGAGTTCACAGGTCTCAGGGTCAGTAATGTCTGCTGGGAAGTACAGGCTTTAGTTTGCAGGGAGTTTTTGTCTCACGTTTGGCCGCTGATTTCTTCCTTTCATGTTACGCTTTTTTCTGAGGAAGGATATAACTCCTGAGTGGAAATTTCTTTCTATGGCACCTTCCACAAGTTACCGTGTCTCCATGTAATCTGGTTGATTAGGTATCATTCTTCTGTGGTAAGTTTTCCTCACTTCCAGTAGGTATACCCATGTTTAGTGAGTTTATGTGAGCTTGAGTAGATTGACCTAATTTCCTCATGCGACAATTTAGGTCTTTTACCATCTAAGTTACTTTAGATTATATTTCCATTTAGAGTTTGGTTATTACTTTGTTGTGTTATGTATGGGTTTTGCACGATAGTTACTGTTTGTGTAATTGTAACCTTGGCCAATTTAGTGGGTGTATTAGTTCGTTGTTTATACTTCCTTTCATTACTACTAATCACATCTAATTGGACATTATATTTGAGTCAAATTTTGTGTGGGCCACTTCATATCTCATGTTCTTTAGGGTAGGTTTTACTTTCATGTTCTTTGTTTTACCGGTTCTTTGTGTGGACTAAAAAAAAGTTTCATATTCACGTTTCTTTCATCTTCTAAGTTCCTTTAGTTGTTTTTTTACTTTAGGTGTTGCTTATTGTTTTATGTTTTAGGTCGAATTTCATGGTTTTGCAGGTACATTTTTTTATGTACGTTGTAGATTCTACAAATTTCTAGGTTTTTGTTAGTAATGAGTACTTTCTCTAAGTATGTTTGGTTTGTGTTTTTTTGGCTACACTTCACAACATTTCCGTGGGTTCTACTGGTTCTATCTGAAGGCTTCTGCCTTCAGTTCTGCTCCCCCCCAATCCACCTCCCAGATCTCCTTCCCTCCTCCTCGGGATCATACCTCTTCCAGTCATCTTGCCTAGTCTGTTCAAGACCTACTACACAAAGAGGCTGTTAAAAGGGTGGTACCCACTCAACCAGGGTTTTACTTTCATCTAACTGTTGTCTCTTGAATGACGGGAGATTGGAGACCATAGACCTGTCCAAGTTGAGCTTTTATCTGGAGCTGCCTTGCTTCGTCATGGAGTCCTACCTCTTACTTCAGGGTTTTTTCCTTGGGATCCTAGATGCCTATCTTCATATTTCAACTGCTCCAGTGTCATGCTGTTTTCTTCAGTTCACCCATGATGGTCATGTCTTCCAGTTCTTGGCACTGCCATTCAGTTTTTGTTTTTTGGCTCCATGTGTTTTGTCGAGTGGTATGCTCTTTTGCCCATCATTTTCACTTGTTGGGTCTTTGGACTCTTCTTTTCATGGGTGACTGGCTTCTGCTTGCCTCTTCCCATGCCCAGTCGGTCAATCATGCCTGCTTACTTCTTTGGGAAGCTAATTGGGTGGGGTTTTCTGATCCCACTCAATATCTTATTCCATTTGGGTTTTTCTTTAATTCCCATCTTCATCGGGCTCAGCCTTCTCCTTTTCTCACTGCATGAGAGGTTCTCTTTTGGGGATGTGGGGTTCCTTGGGAGCTCTCATTCCCTTGGGTCACGCTCACATGACCAATGGACCATCCCATTATCCTCCTCCCTGGGATCAGGGCCAACCTTGCTTCGTGGCTCAATAGGGAACTGACCATGTTGGGGGGTTCCCATTCCTCTATCTTGTCTGAAGTCACATCTGTTTACTGATGCTTCCTTGGTGGGTTGGGGGGCTTTCCTCGATTCACAAGAGATTTCCGGTTGAAGAGGCTACCCTCCATTTTCAACATCCTGAAACTTTTGGCAGTTTTTTGGGCTCTGTATTATTTCCTCCCACTCCTAAGAGGGCAGGTGGTTATGGTTCATTCTGACTATTTCACTGTCATTCGCGGTATCATCAACAAGGGGGAACTAAATCCAAATCTCTGTGTTTTCACTCTGGATCATCTTTACTGGGCCCATGACCACTACATTGTGTTATTGGTGTGTCACGTTCCCAGTATTATGAATCTGGTGGCTGATTGGTTATCTCAATCCGACCATGTTCTCCCCATAGAGTGGTCCCTTCTTCAACCGGTATTTCAGAAAGTGTGTTTTCAATTGGGAACGCTGCATAGAGATGTTTGCCACTCACTGGAACACTAAAATTTCTTCCTTTTGGACTCTGGTTCCACACCCTTCAACTCTGGGAGTAGTCAGGATTGGGGAGTCTTCACCTATATGCTTATTCTCCAATCAGACTTTTATCCAGTCTTTTCCCATATCCAAACCACACCTTGTTGAGTCCTTCTCGTTGTTCTGTATTGGCCTGCTCAAATATGGTTCCCTCTGCTCTGGCCCTTACTGGAGCAACATCCCCTGACCGTACCTCTGTTCCAGTCTCTCCTCCAACAACCAAGATCAAACATAGTTCAATCCAAAATCACTAAACTCCATCTTCACATGTGTGATTTGTCTGGTCCCTTTCCTCAGCTCAGGGACTCACCCCTTGTGTTACGTCTTTCCTTTTCTATTCCATTCTACTTTCCTTCTTATCTGTGTACCAGAGATGGTGGCCTACCTTCAGACCTTGGTCTATTTACCGTGGTTTCTGCCTCTCCTGTCCTTTGGTACCTCATCTTTCCCAGTTTTTCACCTGGTTGTTTGATCAGAGTTTGTTCATGTCAAATGTTTCCAGTTATATTTGTCCTGTTAAACACCTTCTGATTCTTCTCTATCTGTGAAGCTTTCTTCTCATTTTCTGTTCCTTTCCTCTTGTCTGTCCTCCACGTCCCTTTATTTTGCCATATTGGATCTCAGTTTTGTCCTTCATGCCCTATCCAGTTCTCCATTTGAACCTACTGCTACATGTTCCTTGTGCCATCTTTTTGTTAAGTCCTCCTCCTTGCTTGTGATCATCATCATTCCAGTATTTATCCCACAACCTTTACCATTCCTTTTATGTTATTCTCTATTTTGATTGTATATTCTTTTCTTAGACTTCTTCTGCCTGGGCAGGTGGTTTTGGCTTCTCTCCTATTTCCCACCTGTACTCCCATTTGGTTCTGGATAGATTTCTTTGTCCGGTTCGTTCCCTGAGATTTTACGTGACTCTTACTTCCTTCTTTCATTTTATCGTTCCCATCTACTTGTTCCAAGGATTCCCTCTGTGTCCCAGGATCTGTCCCCTATTGTGCTCACTGGTTGGGTTCATTAACTCATACGACTGGTATATTCTGACTTGTTCTTGGAAGGTTGTCGTCTGTACAACAATGTTTCTTCGCACTCAATTCATCATCTAACTATGTTTTTAGCTGCTTGCCTTTGCTGGCTTTTGAGGGAGATTATTTAGGCAGGAATGTGGACAACTCCCAATACATTCATTGCACATTATCTGAACAACCTGGCTGTGTCTTCCTCCTGTGGCGATTCTACACGTGTCTGTTCATTTTTGACTGTGGTAAGTTGAGATACTACTTTTCCTATGTATTTTTAGTTGATACATATCATATTTCAGGATGCGGGTGTTGCCTGGTCAGGTATGCTTCGTATTATATTTGCATTAGATATGAATAATTCTGTAACACTCACAATTGATATGGGGTGTTTCTGTAAGACCACCAACAGCTTTTTAGTAAAAGTTACTACTTTCATCTACAAAGTACTATCACTCATGCACCCCATGAATAAAGCAAATGTGGATTTTTACCAATCCCTACTGACCACAATTCCTACAATTGGGGTCTATCTGCTTTTCAAAATAGGGAATCGCAGTCACCGATTACACTGTCTCCAGTGTGTCATTCTGCATATTCTCCTCCTTTCTGTTTTAGTGCAGCATTGGAATCCTTACCACTTCCAGTTCCCAGTTACTGGAGTGGTGGACCGTGGAGGTTTCCTTTTGAGTGGGTTTTGATAAACAAATCTTTCTAGCCCATGTTTACCCACTCAGTGAGAAGAGGGCTATAGTTGTTATAATCATTACAGTACCGCACAATGATTATACAATAATATTCAGTATCTAGGGTACTTCCCCCGGATGTTTTGCCCAGGCAGATCACACTTGTTGATCACATATTTCTTATGCAAGGTGCTTCCCCTGGATGTTTTTTGTCCAGATGGATGACACTTGGCCCAATCTGACATAACTCAAGGTGCTTTCCTTGGACTGGGCAGACTATGCTTGGTCTAATCTTATGTATCCAAGGCGCTTCCCCTGGATGTTTTTATCCCGGACTGACCGCACTTGTTGACCTTAAATTCTTATGCAAGGCACTTCCACTGGATGCTTTTGTCCAGATGGACTGAACTTGACATATCCAGTGTATCCCAAGGTGCTTCCCCTAGATGTTTTTTGCCCAGGTGGACCACTCTTGGTCTCTTTAAATACATTTCACAGTCCTTAAACCCTAGCCATGTATTGTTATTTTGTTTTTCTCTCTAGCTCATTTACTGGCACATACTATGACTCACCATCACTATATTCATGGATGTAGACAGAGGGCTGTTATGATGACCTTACGATTGCACTCATAACAGTAATTTATATCTTTCATAATCCAACGTATCCAAGATGCTTCCCCTGGATGTCTTGCCCAGCTGTACTGCACTTGGCGTAACCCGATGTAACCCAAGGCACTTCCCTTGACACATATGTATAAAGGAAAGTGGTTGCATACACAGAGCCTTTCCATGTTTGTCAACACCATACTGATTCATTTCATAGTTAACCAGCACTTCCTACACGTATTCAGTGCTGTCATCACTTTATTGACTTCAATTGTGCCTGTCATTTCAGTTTCATCCCAGTTATGATACTGTATTGATTGCTGGGCAAAGAGCATACTTGTTTCAGAAATACCCCACTGGTGTGCTTTCTTTTCATATTCTAGCACACTCGTTCTTTCAATGCAGTCTCTTTCTGCTTGATTTGAGATTGATGTGCCTTCAACAGCCCTTCCACCTTGGTGATGTTGAATTCTAGCTTTGGATGAGTGAAGGTAGTACCGTTTTGGAAGTTAACATTTTCTTATGCTGAAAATGTATTTCTGATAGGTACTTACCTCCTCTCACCCACTTCC
>NW_013667551.1:224924-229210 GCF_000517525.1 Limulus polyphemus
AGTCCAGAGAAAAGAGGCTGAGGAAACCTCAACATTAAAATAACATCAAGTACTGAAACAAGCAAATGAGTTCAAATATCTCAGCAGCATCTCAAAAGATGGCACCTTAGATGCAGAAATCAACACCAGATGCATTGAAGCAAACAGCTTTGTTACAACACAAACAAGTATCTCTTGAAACAAAACAACTTTCTACAACAACATCTTTATACCAACACTTTGTTATCAGTGCCAGACATCGACATTAACATCAAGAAATGAAAGGAAGATTGTCTAAACAGAAATGTGATGCCTCAGAATAATTCTTGGTGTTACCATAAGAGACAAAATATATAATGACACATATGAACAAAGGGTGAAACAGAACCAGTCAAATGGTTCAGACACCTAATTAGAGAAAATTCCAATTTCTGCCACAAAGAGCATTAAATACAAAGATAAATGGATGGAAAGCCACAGATGGTGGAATAAAGGTGTGCTTAGCATCCTCAAGAGCATGATGACACAGGAGGCAAATAAACAAGAAAGAAACCATTCCCTGTGTCTCCCCTCAACATTGCAAGGCATCAGAGTGATTTGAATGATCAAATTTATGATCTTTACATAAATACTCTCTGTATCTAGATAGTTTCGTAGTTAAGGGCCCAACAACTACTTAAAAGGACTTTTTTACTGAACTGATGGGACTTCTGTACTTCCAACACTGATGTTGAGGTGTTCAATATGGCCCTACAGTTCTTGTTCAGTGTTTGGTGATCCACAAACAAGAGGCCATTTAAGGATTCTTCTTCAACAGGGTTTGCAATTTTGCATACATGGTAAATATTTGTTATAAAAAGAAGTGGTGAAAGGATAGAACAAAAATTTGAAACTTGTGTAAACCTCAAACTTTTATATTCCTATTTAATGTGTATTACCAAATGATTTCGAACAGACATGTCCAATACTTTACTTTTATACTATAATAAAACTGGCTTCTATAAAGCAATTTGGTACAAGTCTGAAGTAGAATGAAACAATAATGACAATAACCAAAGTCACTAAAGTAACAATCTGTAATTCATCAATCTTTAACAATGAAATTAATCACCTACTGTTACACATTCATATGAAAAAAGTGAATTTTTTATGCAAATTTAAACATAAAATGACAATTTGTTTTGTCATTAAGCTATCTGTGCTGTGCCCAATATGGGTACTGAAACTTGATTTGTAGTGTAATAAACTCTCAGACTTACAGTGGGGTACGATATTTGGTATAAAAAATTCTGTGAATGAAAGAAAAATCACTTGATATACTCTTGTTTATGGCTGTTGCCTGCCAATTCTCGAAAGTGAGGATTGTTCTAGAATAGTAGAAGAAGCTGGATGCGGCAGTTTAGATGGTGCAGTATGATTGGTGTAGAGTAGTCACATGATCAGCACATGTTCTGAAATGGTGCAAAACTGATAGGGTATAAAGACTGGTGTACTGTAGGAATTTTTTTCTTAGTAATGCTTAGAGAGCAAACCAGGACTGAGATAGCTTTGGATGTTAGGATGTAAGTACCTGTTGGAAATACATTTTCAGATTAAGAAAATGTTAACTTTTGGATGTATGTAGTTTGGATTTTTCTTGTACAAGGCCCCTGCCTCTTCCACCCTTTGGGAAAAACTTTCATTCAGTCAAGACCAAGATGGGAAGATGACAGCCAAGTTTCGCAAGCTGATGGGAATTAAGGAAGAAGGTGGTGATGTTGGCTGCAGTGAAAGTGTTGAAGGGAACCCACAACCTCAAACAGAGGATGAAGCTTTGAAACAACAGGAGTCACTCTTCAGAGACCTAGATCAACAGTATGAAATAGCTAGAATGTCTACACACACACACAGAGGAGTTGGACTAGGCTATTCATCTCAACCAACAGCTTTCTTCCCTCCAGCTCAGAAGTGAGATATTTGGTGCTGGAGAAAGAAAGATGAGAGACTGCTTAGAACCGACAATATAAGTGTATATCTGCAAAAGAAAGAGGTTATATTTGAGTTTAAAACCTTTCTTGATTCAAGTCAATCCAAATTTTACATTTTCTTGTCTTATTTATAAAGTAGACAAAATACAAAATTGTTTACTCTTAATATTCTCAAGATTGGAGATTTCACATAAAGAAGCCTTTCATATTTTGGGATTACTTGTAAGAACTTTTCAGAATAAGTTATTTCCTTAGCATATATAATGAGTTTCAAAATAATATTAAATAAATAGTTGGAATTAGTAACTGTGTTAAAAACTGATATAATTTTTTTGGAAATTTTATTAGTAAACCAGCACAACATTGCACTAAACTAAAAAAGATAATAATGAAGTATAAGCAGACTGTAAGTATTTGAAAATGTTTTGTACATAATGCTAGAAAGGTTGTCAGAGCCACAAGTGTGAGGAGCCTTTACATTAACATGTATCATCACTTGCTTAGTTTTAGATATCTTTTACCATAGAATGTATAAACTGTTGATGTAGAGTAGTAATACATGGTTTTCTGTTAATAGCTTCTTTATTTGAAATCAATGTGACAAGTGTGTTACTCGGTGTTGCAACCAACTTCTGTCTTTGGTGTAAAAGATGTTATAATAAAATATTTTCAGAAAATTTTATACTTTTAATGTTATCGTTGATTTTCCCAGCTTTTGCACATTATATAAAACCTCTCCCTTTTGTTACGTACTGAAATTGGTCTATTCATGTCATTAATAGTAAAAATATATGTTGATATAGAATAGATTTGGAAAGTAACAAGTTACTTATTGGACATTCTTTACTTATGAAATTCAACGTCACACACACTTTATTTTATTTTTACAAATCTTAAATCTCTTGCATAGCTTTTTTTTTTCAAACCAGTGATAAAAAAAATAAATGAAATGGAGATTTCTGATTTTGAAACAAAAACAAATTAATTTACAGTTACAGAATTAGAAAGTGACCCAAGTGTGGAGTTTGAGTCTATATATGTTAGTGTATGCTTCAACTGTACTGTTGATTTTAGGGTATAATAATCCATTGTAGCAACAAGTGTCTCCCACTAATAGCAGCTGATGTTATTTTTTGTCAGACAGATTTAGACATACTTTCACAAGCAGTTACCTGACTTTGACACAATGTGAAACAACTCAAGAAAATCCATGCACAGTACATTTTAACAGGTGTAGTCTGGTGCAAGAACACCTTAATTCTTGATGAACTGAATAATGTTGTTCTATGTCTTATATATAAAAGACACTGTGTATTCCTCTATTTACAAGCTAAAAGACACTATACATTGCATATTTACAACCTGAAAGATGTCCTTCTCCTCAACTTACAAGATAAAAGACACTATACATTGTGTATTTATAACCTGAAAGATGTCCTTCTCCTCAACTTACAAGATAAAAGATACTATACATTGTGTATTTATAACCTGAAAGATGTTGTTTTCCTCAACTTACAAGCTAAAAGACACTATACATTGTGTATTTACAACCTGAAAGACATTGTTCTCCTCAACTTACAAGATAAAAGATACTATACATTGTGTATTTATAACCTGAAAGATGTTTTCCTCAACTTACAAGATAAAAGATACTATACATTGTGTATTTACAACCTGAAAAATGTTGTTTTCCTCAACTTACAAGATAAAAGATACTATACATTGTGTATTTACAACCTGAGAGAGACTGTTTTATTCCTTTACTTGCAAGTTATAGGACATTATACGTTGTATATTTACAACTTGAAGACCCTCCTGTACTTTAATGCTGAAGAACTGTTGTATCTCTTTACCTAAAAGAAAAATAATGCCGTATATTGTGTTCTGAGAAAGTAAGTGACTGTTCTGTTCCTCTTGTATTTATGAACCAAAAAAGACACTAGTTTATTGATATTGTACTTGTAATATGAATTACTGTTGCACTTCATCTAATTGTAGTCTTCCTATAACTTAACGTTCAGTTGACAGATGGACTGACATATAAAGGTTTTAACTTCAGTTAACATGTAACTTTTCTCCTTTGTAAGTTAAAGTTACATTTCACATTACATTACTAAACTAGAGTTTTTCTTTTCAGATATTTTTCCAATAAACATTAATCAAAATCTAATTACGTAGAATATCCATAAATTACTGACTAGTTGCCTTCTATCACTTTTTATATTAAGGGTGGCTAGTCCAGATAGCCCTTAAGTAGTTTTGTATTAAATTCAACAAATATAGGTAATGGTTATTTTGTAAATATTATAAATTTCAGTATCTCAGTGAGGAGGAAGGGTT
>NW_013667551.1:230210-233275 GCF_000517525.1 Limulus polyphemus
TGTCTATTTTTCAGTCTGGACTTTGGAGGTATAAAAGTCATTCTGAATGACTGACCAATTTGTTATTGTGCTTGGCTTGCTTTATTTTTTCATTCTTCATTTTTATACCACTGAAATATCCATTTTTTATTTTTAGGGAAAATACTTGTACCTTTAGCAGAAACTGGGTCAGTAGACAATTTTTTATATTAGTTATAATAAAAAAGTGACCTAGTCAAGTGCAGTAATATAGTAGTCATAGAGATGTTCTTTTACATCGTGTAATTGTGATAACATTGCTTCCATTAGAAAATTGTTGAGATCCGTATGTATTATGGTTGAATTTCCAAAGGTTAGGTAAGTTAATACACAAATAGTAGTGAGTTTTTTGTTGTTGTTGTTGTTTTCAGTTTGTTCCCGATTTGCAGTATAGCAAAGCTTGTTAGGCTTTCCAGTAGTTTGTGTAAAGGACAAGACATGTCTCACACTGATTTTAAAAGACAGCGATACTAAGAATTCCTCATGCAAGTCCTATAATGTTGGCTAATTCTGGACAAATTCAGTTTTGGTTGTGCCTATTGACACTACCTTTTCAGTTTCCAGAAAGGTGTTTATAAAAAGATCTAATCTACACATACTGAGGGAAACATACACTTTAAAAAATGTACTAAACGTCGCTCGAGAAAGACCCATAAACAACTAATACACGTAAATCTATTTTTGAGTGTTTTATACACAAATAGCCATCCTTGGTTCAAGATGAACCGTGAAACTTTTCACATGTGCACAAACACAATTTTAACCGTTAAATTAATTTTTCTAATTATGTTTCCTAGGTGAGATCAACAACATGTACTTTGAATTAATTAATTATGTAAGTTAAAAATTCATTTTCACAGCCTTTCTGTTTGGTAAAGTGTTTAATTCCAGTGTCAAAGATCACAGTGCGAGGTAAGTGACTTTAAAATGGTTCTTTGCCTTCTGTAATGATGGCTAGGATGGTGTAGAAAATGTGAAGGCGACACAGCAGTGTCTGAACAAGACGACGCTTTTGAAAATGTTCGGTAGTGATTGACTTATGACGTCACTCCTTTTTTGTTTCTGCGGATGCCCCGCCCTCTTTTGGTGCGCATATTAACGATTACATTCAAACAATTGGTAGATTGTGATATTGTGGGACCCCAACGTACCAATCAAAGTACACCATTTTCCCCAATTACTTTTGTAGCTATCCCAAAGGGGTCCGTGTTCTTCCACAAAACAACAACATTAGAACACTTTCGTGGCACCTGACCATGTATCCAAAGTTTGGACTGCTAGCTTGTGACTGTGGGTATGAATACAGTTTCAAACGTGGCACTCCTGGATCCGGGAAGTGGGAAGGAAAAAAAATTTGATGCCATATTCGAGTTCGTAGACCCTCATCGTACGTTGGTGATCTTACAGCAGCGTTTTAGTTCCCCTTGGTAAGGGGGATATATCATATAGTATTCGCCAATCACATTACTTTAACAACCAATGTATTGAAAATTCGCCAATCACAGTTACTTTAACGACCAATTCTTTGAAAATTCACCAGTCATAATAATTTCAACAATCAATTCATTGCTTTGCAAAGTAAATGTGTTTACGTTAATTAACAAAAAAAATATTTCTTGTTATTATAAACTTTTTTGCATAATTGTTTTTAAGTGGAGTTTATTATGGTTTTATCGACATAAGTATGTGAGTATTAACTAAAATATATATAATAACGTATAGTTTTCTATGTGTATTGACTTTATGTTCATTTTTATTCAGTTTTATCGTAATTATAAAAAAACACACACACTACATTGACAGTAATATAAAGTCTTGAATTATGATCAATATCCTCGCATCGAAGTTGGGAATCCAGAGGTCGTTGTCGATTAGCTTATATTATTGAACACTCGGGGTTGCCGATGGGAAACACACTGTAAAAAAAGATTCACGTAGAACTGAAAATTATCCTTTTTACCAAAAATTAATTACAACCGCGTCTGTAGATTCTTTTATTGTTAAGTTTAAGTGATTACTGTTACTCCGTATAATTTGTATTTTAACTAATCACTGCCCTTTCACGTTAACTTAAGTTTGACTTAACACTGACCGTTTAGTACGTAATAACTTAAACCAAAAAACTGGTAAAATATTCCAATAATATACAAATTACAAAAGCTACTACATCCACTAAGCCATAGATCTTCAATGAGTACCCTCGCTGCTATCAGTTTTCAGCCCTTAACCCAAGATTGACTTAACATTGTTCGTTCACATAACCTTAAGTTCAGCTTAATATTGCCCCTTTACAATAACTTCAACTTATCTTATCTGTTTCTTATTATATTCGATAAATTATAAGTAATCAACATTATACAACTGAAAACAGGACCGCTTTGAAAAGTGGAAGAATTATACCTTAAAAGATTACCAAATGATAGGAAAGGAAGTTATAACAAGTCATTGTTTATAGTACATAATAATAGGAAAGGAAGTTATAACAAGTCATTGTTTAGAGTACATGATAATAGGAAAGGAAGTTATAACATGTCATTGTTTATAGTACATAATGATAGGAAAGGAAGTTATAACAAGTCATTGTTTAGATTACATAATGATAGGTAAGGAAGTTATAACATATCATTGTTTAGAGTACATAATAATAGGAAAGGAAGTTATAACAAGTCATTGTTTAGATTACATAATGATAGGAAAGGAAGTTATAACAAGTCATTGTTTGGAGTACATAATGATAGGAAAGGAAGTTATAACATGTCATTGTTTATAGTACATAATGATAGGAAAGGAAGTTATAACATGTCATTGTTTAGAGTACATAATAATAGGAAAGGAAGGTATAACATGTCATTGTTTAGAGTACATAATAATAGGAAAGGAAGTAATAACAAGTCATTGTTTGGAGTACATAATAATAGGAAAGAAGTTATAACAAGTCATTGTTTGGAGTACATAATGATAGGAAAGGAAGTTATAACAAGTCATTGTTTGGAGTACATAATGATAGGAAAGGAAGTTATAACAAGTCATTGTTTGGAGTACATAAT
>NW_013667552.1:0-1543 GCF_000517525.1 Limulus polyphemus
TCCTGTTAAACTATCATGGGATTGACGCAGCACAACTTCACGTAACTTCCTCGGTATAACTGTTTGCCAAGTCGTCACTTTCCCATCTATAGTTTCCCATCTCCGGAGAAAAATACCATCTTCAAGCTTTAACTGGTCCCATTGTGCCCCATAGTACTTCGTCACAGGGCTTAGACTAGACACCTTCTCCCAAGCAGGGCGCAAAACACTTGCTTTTAGAAAATCAATTATTGGCTTCAAATCTTGATCTTTCTCCTGCTCTGCTTTGATATCGATACCTGGTTCCACTTCGTCATCATCAACTTCTTCAGTCACTTTGACTTCACCTTGATGGCACCTAATTATTTCAACCTCTCTTTTAACAGTTACCAGAACATGGCCTTTGTTATTCCCAAACGTCATTTTATCAAAATCAATTACAAACTTCCTTGGTAGTAGATAGTCCAATCCTAATATGCATTGGTCTTCAATGTCAGCCAAGTATACTTGGACAGTTGTCAGCAGACGACAGACACAATTATAAAGCACTGGTAGCGGCTCTAGAACTCAGGTACTGAACCCAAAATCAGTAAGAAGTCTACAGGGTTAGGTTCAGGACGAGAGTCCGTGCTAAAGTGGAGAGCCTTCAAGAGCTGGCACAGAACTTGGAAAGCATGGCACACAAGGCCTACCCAACTGCACCACCCGATCTCCTCAAGTTGTTGCTGAGGGATCAGTTCGTAGATGCCTTGGACAGTCCACAACTTAATATACAAATGAAGCAAGCACACCCCTCTACCATGCAGGATGCAATGGCCAGAGCTCTCGAATTTGAATCCTACGTTAAGTCCAGCACAGATGTACCAAGGTCGGTACAGTCATCTGGATTCAAGTCCAGAAAAGGTCAGCTTTCAGAGAAGTTTGAGGGACTTTGCTGGCACTGTAATAAACCTGGGCACAAGAGAGCTCAATACTGGCAACTTCAGCACAGGGGAGATGATACAGCAGGAAAGGCTGCTACCCAGAAAGGCTGTTGGAACTGTGGAAAGCACGGACATTTGCGGAGCCTGTGTAGGAGGAATATTACCAACAAGTCAGCCTCAAGGAAACCAGTAGTGGTTGGTGTTGAGCAACGACCACCAACCCCATCGTGAAAGTCCCAACAGCTAAGTGTAAAATGCCAAGCACACACAGTGTCTATGTGACAGGGAAGCTGGATGGCCAAAGGTGCAACTTTGTCATAGATTCTGCAGCTCAGCAAACCCTTGTGAGCGTCAAGGTGTTAGATCACGAAGGAGTACCAGAAGCTGGACAGAAGCTCTGTGATGTGACAGGACATTCTGCATGGTTGTGGTGACCAGTGTGGGTAACTGTCGAGCTCATGGGCATGAAGAACAGACAGAAAGTATACTTGGCTAACATTGAAGACCAATGCATATTAGGATTGGACTATCTACTATCGAGGAAGTGTGTGGTTAACTTCAATAAAATGACGATTGGAAACAACAAAGGCCAGACTCCAGTAAGTGTTGCTACATCCGTTGATCTGCATGTCAGCCAAGTA
>NW_013667552.1:2186-3559 GCF_000517525.1 Limulus polyphemus
TGCTATAGTAAAGAGTCTCACATATTTTCATCCTTACCTATATGGGGCCAAATTTACCATCAAGACAGACGATGTTATGTTATGCTGGTTAAGATCATTAAAGACCCCAGAGGGACAACTGGTACGTTTGATCGGAAAGGTAGACCAGTATGATTACGTTTTAAATACAGAGAAGGAAAATCTCATGGAAATTCCGATGGACTGAGCTGAAGACCCTGCAAGAATGACTACAGACATTGCTGCAAAAGAGAGGTTGAGGTCACCAGGTGTCATCAAGCTGAAGTCAAAGTGATGGAAGGAGTTGATGATGGGATGGTAGAAAAGTACAACTGGACACTTGGTCAGAAATTGGCAAAGTTTTGCAATAGCCGCCAAGGTGACTGGGATGTCTTTCTCCCTCCACTGTTGATGACCTATAGGACAGCAGAGCATGAAGCCACTGGATACACTCCAGCAAAGTTGTTGTTTGGTTGGGAACTTCTGTTGCCAGTGTATCTGTTAACAGGACGCCAACCTTATGAAGAGTTGCCTGAAAATGTGTCGGAGTTAAGTATTATCAGAAAGGATGGATGATATTCACCATCGATTACTTTCATGGTGTAGGTTGGTAAGCATCCATCAACGTGAACCACTACTGGTTTCCCGAGGCTGACTTATTGGTAGTATTCTTCTTGCACTGGCTCCTCATATGTCCTTGCTCTATACAGTTCCAACAACCTTTCTGGTTAGCAGCCTTTCTTACTGTGGCATCTTCCCTGTGTTGAAGTTGTCGGCATTGAGCTTTCTTGTGCCCTGATTTATTACAGTGCCATCAAAGTCCCTCAAACCTCTCTGAAAATTGCCCTTGAATCCCGATGACTGTACCAACCTTCGTACCTTTGTGCTGGACTTAACATAGGATTCGAGTTCAAGAGCTCCAACCATTGCATCCTGCATAGTAGAGGGGTGTGCCAGCTTTACTTGTATCTTCAGTTGTGGACTGTCTAAGGCATGTACAAACTGATCCCTCAGCAATAACTTGAGGAGATCAGGTGGCATAGTCCTTGTGTGCCATACTTTCCAAATCCTGTGCCAGCTTTTGCATGGACTCTCGTCCTAAACCTAGCCCTGTAGACTTCAGACTGATTTTGAGGTCCATACTTGAGTTCTAGTGCAGCTACCAGTGCTCTATAGTTGGGCCTGTTGTCTGCTGACAACTGTCCAAGTATTTCCAGTGGTTGTCCTTTCAGGCTTTCTGCTCCTCTGTCCATCTATTCATCCATGCCAGGAGCTCAAATTGTGCTCTATATGCTTCCCATGGTGCCTTCCCATCGAATTCTCCTGGCTTTCTTCGTACTAATTCACCCCTATTGTTGACACTCGTGTCTGGGATG
>NW_013667552.1:4215-12062 GCF_000517525.1 Limulus polyphemus
GGTTTAGCTGCAGGCTATGGAAGGGGCTTGCCGTTGTCTGGGGCTGATTCAGTCGATGGTTAATGTATCCTCTTTGTGTAAAAGACAATAAATCATCTTTTAATGTAGTTAATTTGCTTTGAAATTTACTAATGTTTTCCATTTGTTTTTCTTGCCACTGTTGTTGGCTTTCCTGTAACTGTTGTAGATTTTCTTCCGGTTTGCTTTCTTGTTCCAGTTGCCACTGTTTAATCTCTCTTCTTGTTTCTTTTCCTTTTTCCTCAAACAACTGTTGTAATATCTCTTTTTCTTTCTTTTCTCGTTCTTCTTGTTTCTTTTCTTTTTCCTCCAACCACTGCTGTAATTTTTCTTTGTGTTTCTTTTCTCGCTCTTCTTGTTTCTTTTTTTTTTTTCCTCCAACAACTGCAGTAATCTCTCTTCTTGTTTATTTTGCTGTTCGGTCTGTCACTGTTGCAGGTTTTCTTGCAACTGCTGTTGTCTATCTTCTTGCTTATTTTTTCGTTCTTTTTGTTTCTTTTGCTGTTTTTGTATTGTTGCCATCAAATCTGCTAAGCTGTAGTTTGATTTGCCACCTCTGGTTTCCATCTTCTTCTTCTTTTTTTTATCTTTTCTTTCCTGTCCCACTCTCTGACAGGAATTGTTATGTCTCTGACCGTTTGTTAGTTTCCCGTAAAAATTCTTTCCGAAAAACTTCATTGATACAAGTCCTTTCATAAATAAAACTAGTTTATTCTTTCTCAATACAACTTTGCAATAAACTTATTTTCCACAGTTACGTTAATTTAAACATACGCTATAATTCACAACGATTCACGCATTTTACTAACGGTCACTACCGCTCACTTGAATCAATTATCTGTCTGCATATCTCTCCTCAATCTGCTATCATATCTCCACTTTAAAATAGAGGGCGTCTGGCAAACACTCGAGCCTTTATAATCGTTCTGGAAACTCATCACGTGTTACCAGGGTCACTTAACTTCCGCTGTCGTAACACTATTTTATTCAAATATCGTTTGTGAAGATAGGGGTGTATAAGTCTCCGGAAATTCTGACTGCATAATTTGCTCGCATTCTAACTGAGTGTAAAGCTGATGAAAACAAACTTGAACGAAGTTATACGGGTATATTGTTGCTTATATCATTTCTGCTGTATCAGTTCGCTGCGTAGCTTACTCAGCATATTTTTATTACGAGGATGTAAAAACATTATAAATATGCTTATGTAGCCTTGTATTGTACAATTAATATTAATTTAACTTGAATTTTTGTATGACAGGCGAGTTAACTTTGAAATTTTAGTTAGAACATATCTGACACGCTTTCAGTATTACCATCCAAATAACGTAAAAGTAAAAGTTAATCGCTGGTGTTCTATCGTCAACTTTTACTTTAGTTCTAGTGGTTTTGAAAAAAAACAACAACAAAAAACTTAACGACGTTAATAACAGTAATATGTTAATCCTATAAGTTATATCTAACAAAACATGCAACGCACAGAAATGAAGCGAACGGGTGGCTTTTTTAAAGATATGTTTGAAGGTCTCAAGTCATCTGTAGGCCTAAGTCAGTCTGTGAAATATGAAAGTGAAATTGAAGAGACGTTACAAAAAGAACATTTTCAAGCGTTAAAGGTAAGTTGACTGATGAGTGATATTTATCTAAACAAAACGAAAAAAATTAATGTATTGAAGTTACAAGGTTTTGTAAAGTAGTCAATGACAAACACAATACTCAAATTATCTAAGTTTTATAACTTAAGTTAGATCAGTAAACAGGTATGTACCTCGTCATTCAGGTTACTGCTTCTTTCATTTTCCAAAATTAGATAGTCTTAAGTAAAATTTTAAATATTCATGTGGGGTTTCAAGTTACTTATTTTTGAAAATATGTCATTCATACAGACAGAAAACAGTGGTGTTGGTGAGTTAAAATGTTTGTGACCAACGTATTGTATCGATAACCATATGATACACACCACTTTGTCATTTGAGACATACTGTCAGAGATTTGCATAAAACTGATTGTTGTTTAAATCGTACATATTTACTTATGGTTGGGAAAACTCATTGACGATAACTTAGGAGCCAGCTGATTGTTGGTTCAACACATTTTTATTTGTCAAGTTGATGAGACACTAACTTCTGATCAGAGCAAGATATTCACTTATAGTGAAATAAAAATCAACTTTGTAACCAGTTTAGCTAATTAAACATTTTTATCTTCATTTCTATTTATAAAGATTAGAATACATTGTTTCGTAAGTTCTGTACCCTCACTATTAACTATTTTTTGGCCATAAACCCATTAATATCTCACAAAATTTAGCCATCTTAGGATATTTAGGTTAGTTCTATTTATATTTAGATAACATTGCAAAACAGTCTTTATAGTAATAATAATAATAAATCCAAAAAATAATAAGATTTAGTATACTAAATAGTATAATAAATACTTTTAATAAAAGTAACGATGAATGAAAAAATATAGTATACCTTACATAGTGAACATAGAAAAATATACATATTTCCTTGTATTTTTCCTCTTTTTCTGCAATTTTCTGATCTTTATAGTAGAGGCAATTGTATCTATTTCTGAACTTTTGTCTTTTAGTTTTCAAGTAATTGAGTTTCATAATTACATAGCTCACCCTCATAGTCCTGTCTGGGGCTAACCCTCATAGACCTGTCTATCCCAAGCCCAGTTTTCTTGCCTTCATCTTACCCTTATGACTCTCCTATGGTACTTGTGCACCATACATTTCCTTTCTGAGGCACTCCACCAATTTCCTGAAGGATTTTGGGGGGATACCTTCTCCCTCATTACATTGTCACTATTGACCTTCTTGACTCTCTCTCTATGTACAGGGTTTCTTTGCTGCTGGGTCTTTCTGGGGAGGGACGCTGTCTTGTCCCAGGTTTGTTTACTGTCCACATACCTTAGGGACTTATGGATGGATCCATTTCTCCAGTGGTTAATTTTTGGCAATATTCCTGGCACTTTGGAATCCTGTATGGAATTGGTGAGGGAACATTCGACCCTTTCGTTCTTGGTTGCTTGTTTGTCTCAGCCTAATCCCTTGCAATCTTCTCTTTCTGTTCTATGTCTGGCACCATCCCTTCCTTTACGTGTTCCTCCCACTATGGGTTCCGCCATTCATCATTTTTAATAATGCAGGTTTCAATCGTCTCATTAGTACCAGTGACTATCCTGTTGGTTCTGGTTGGGTAGGAGCTTATTTGACCAATTTTGTTTCTATACAGTGGGAATTCACTATTGTTCATTGAGTTTTTCAGAAAGACTTGTCATCCAGTTTATTTTCCCACTCCATTATCTCCTGTATCCATATCCTTTGTTACCTCGGTATCCTATTACCAGTCAACATCTGTCGGAGGCAGTACAGATCCTTCTATCACAGAAAGCTATTGAGCCTGTCAGCCATCCTTTCCAAGGCTTTCATTGCAGGCTGTTTGTAGTACCAAAGAAAACCAGAGACTGGTGTCCTGTGGTTGTTCTATCCTGGCTCAATCAATTTCTGGATCTTCCCAGTTTTACAATGGAGACCTTTCTCACACTAAGGTGGGTTTTTATCTTTTAAGTTGTGGATGATCAAGTTAGATATCTCAGTTGCCTATCTACACATTCCTATTTCTCATTGGTGCAGATGCTACCTTTGGTTTGTCCATCACAGGATTGTGTACCAGTTCTACGCTTTGCCTTTTGGGCTTGTTTTGGCTCTGTATGTCTTTTGTCGGGTGGTCAAAGCTTTTGCCTGACTTATGCATGATCAGGGTTGTGCTTCTGTTAGCTCATTCTGAAATCTAGTTTTCACATCACACTTCGCTTTTTCTATCAGAAACTGCTTGAGTGGGTTGGGTTATCAAGTTGGAGAAATCTTTCCTGTTATCTACCCAATACTTTGTCCATTTGGGGATCTTTTTCAACTCCAACCTCAGTCAGGCCCTACTTTCTTGTCTTCAACTCTATTTGATGGAGCTTTCTGTTCTCCATGCCTTTGCTGTTCACAAAGTTCCATTGCTTTTGGGATGTGGGCTTCTATGGAGGCATTTAATCCTTTGGATCAGGAACATATGTTGTCACTTCAGTGAACTCTGCATGACCAATGGAATCTTGTTCAGGATCCCTTGTATTCTCCCATTTAATTTCATTGTTTCCTCATCAACAATCTGCATTTGTGGTTGAACAAGACCCACACATTTTTGGGTCTATCACTTCCTCTTTGCCAGGATTTGCATCTATTCACCAATGCTTTTCGTACATGATTGGGAGGTGTGGGTTGATCAGCATAAAGCTTCCAGATGGTGGTCTATGATCAAGAGGTCTTACCATATCAACACCTTGGAGCTTCTAGCAGTACAATGGGCTTTGGATAATTTTTTGTCCCTCTGATCAGGAATGTACTGATCATGATCCATTCCATCAATTCTACTGTGGTAGCTTGTATCAACCACCAAAGTTGCATCTGTTCTTGATCCCATTGCATTCAAACCTTGGAGCTACTTTTTGGGCCCACATGCTTGAAATATGTCTCCTGGTGTGTCATTTCCAAGTATTTTCAACACTGTAGAAGATTGTCTTTCCAGACCGAACAAAATTTATCCTACAGAGGTTTTCTGGTAGATATTCTCAGAGTGGGGTACTTCACAGCTTGATGCATTTGCCAATTTCCTCAATTCCAAATTACTTCTTTTTTTGGTCTTTCATTCCTCACCCACAAGCCCTAGATTTGATGCTTTCAGTCAGGATTGGACCGATCAATACTTTCATGTTTTTCCTCCCATCTGTCTTCTTCCTTTGGGTTATTTTGACCATCCATGCCACTCTGTGGCAAGTTCTTCTGATTGTTCTTTATTGGCTGGCACAACCCTGGTTTCCTCACTACTTCAACTTTGTACCACCCCTCAGTTGCCTCTTTCTCTCACACCATCCTTTCTACATCAATCTCAGTTACCGGTACTTCATTTTACCCTCCATCTTCACACTTGACATTTGCCAGGCCACTGGAGAGGAATATTTGGATTATCTTGGTGGGTCTCTTCATTTTTAGCTCATTCCATTCGCCCTTCTTCGGTGGCAGTTTTTCAATGTAAATAGAGCATCTTCCACTGGTGGTTATATGTTAGGTTTTTTTTCCCTTCTCAACTTGCCATTCCTGTTATTATGGTCTTATTATGCATGGTCTTTTGCATTTTATTAATCACATTAATGTTATTGTTTAGTTACTAAGTGTTGCTGATGACTTTAAATTCTTGGGTATTTCTAGTTGTACTAAGGATGTTGAGGTATTGGAAAATGATTTGATTATTTGTTAAGCTGGATAAATAATTGACAAATGACCTTTAATTTCAGTCAGTATAAAGTAATGGATTTTGTTTATAATTATATTGATCACATAGATGGTAATAAAATAACTGAATAAACAAATCTTCGTATAGTGGTAGTTAAATTACTCAAGTATCGAGCCATCAAAGCAGTGTTACTTGAAGTAAATTTTTGGATGTATTTATAGACATATAGAGGCCAAAGAGACAGTTATTTCTTTATACTAATTACTAGTTAAGCTTCAACTGGAATTTTGTGTGCAGTTTGGTCTAAGAAAGGATATTGACTTACTGGAAAAGTTAAAGTGGGACAGTTTGGATGATTCTGGAGATAAAAAAAATATGTTATGAGGACAGATTAAGGTATTGTAACTGTTACGACAGCGGAAGTCACGTGATGAGTTTCTAGAAGGATTCTGAAGCCCCGGGTGTTTGCCAGATGCCCTCTATTTTAGTATATAAGCCCGGCAAATGATTACAGATAGAGAGATATAGAGACAGATAATTGAGTCAATCGAGCGGTAGCAACGGGAATATAAAGTGTGTGTTTTGCTATTGAGATTGAAAACGTATTGACTGTGGAAATTAAGTGTATTACAAAGTTTGTAACGAGAAAGAATAAACTAGTTTTAATTAAGAAAGGATTTGTATCACTGAAGTTTCTTGGAAATAATTTTTACGGGAAATTATCAAACAAGCAGATACATAACACTATCGATAAATATAATGTTATTCTACGACCTAACATCAAACCTTTTTTAAAACTTTTATAAGTTTTTAATATTCTGTTGTACAAAATGGTTAGTAAAATATATTTACATTCCCCTTTTGTTGTTACTTGTTTCATACAGCAATTGTAGCGACTGTTTGTCATCGAGTGAATAATGCGCATGCAATAGCTTTTCTTGGGGAAACATTCTAATTACACATGCTTATGCAGCATGTTCTCATTAAATGTTTTTATTCAACTAGAAATAAATCTAAATTTAATTGGAGATTAATGTAGTTTAGAAATAGCATACAGAAAAGGTAAATCTACAAAGAAATTTTATTTAGAATAAAGTTTTATGAGCTTTATTGAAATTATTAATTACTGTATCTTTGGATTGGTTAATAATTTTAAAAGTGTGTGTGTGTGTGTACTATTGATCTCATTCATCATAATTAATGTGTAAACATTATTACAAATAAAGCCAAAACTATTTTTTTGTTATGTACATAAAACTTCCATTCCAAAAACCATCTAGGCAGATAAGATGTAATATAGTTATGTTTCAAAATGTATTCGTCAATATTGTTTTCAATATATTTTAGAATATTTTGCTTATTACATTGTGTAGCAAATCTGTATTTAGATCCTTTTTTTAAGTATTTCACATAATAATTTATCTTTTTATAATTTCCAAGCTACCAGTAATAAAATTTTTATGAAAAATATCAATAAATAAACTATTTTCACACTGGCAAGGTAAATTATAAACTTCATCTACATAGAAATTTATCAAAAAAACTTGTAATTATATAATAGTGGACTGGTTTTTAATTTCATATTTACAATTAATGGTAGGCTTTAAATTTTTACAAGGAAAATATTATTTTTTGTAGATTAATTACCAAATATGCAGTGTTAATGTGCAGTTTCTCTTTTTCAAAGCCTGATAAATCATTAACATTTAATCCATATTTTACAATATCTAAAAGTAAGTGTTTTGCATGATCTTTTTGAAAAGCAAATCTTTTGATTATATTAATTAATGCTCTTTTTTTAGGAAGATTAAGTTGATAAATCTTTTCAGAAAACATTTATGTACATTAACCCTATCAACACATGTGAAAGGTGATGTTATTTCATTTGTTGACTTGCTTTCAAAATTTTAATGAACTATTATTTTATGAATGTATGTCAATAAGTTTGGTATCAAATAGTGAATAAAAAATTAAATTTTGGTATCATACATTAGTTCATTTCTTAATTTAAAAGTTTACATTAAATAAGAAATCCTAAATATAGATTTTTTTGTATGTCGCATGGTATGTTTAATGCAGCATTATATTAAAGTTTTTCTTCATTACCCATTTAAGCCGTCTCCAGCCATTACAAAGTCAGTAGGTTCTTACAAATTAGGAACTCAAGTTACTGATTTGACAAGCTGGAATATAAAATAAAAACCTCCTATCTTTTCTGTTTACTGAGATATTGCTACATTTACTCAATCAAACACAGTGGTCCTGCCCACCTCTTTCCATTTTTGGAAACTCTTACATACACCTTCTTCTGTCTGTGACGTGTGAATAACCATTCAAATGCTCACAATGTTGCACTAATGGCTTACTCAGCCTCTCTGAAGTATTTGGGTGGCCAACTTTCTTTTCATGCTAGATTCCAAGTAGTAAGGTAAGACTCTAGTGAGCTCAAATTTCATATTTTTTAGACCCAAGCACAACTTAGTACTGAAGTTTGATAAATTATAGTGGAATTATATGGTATTGATGTATGGTTTTTGG
>NW_013667552.1:12083-20169 GCF_000517525.1 Limulus polyphemus
ACGACACTAATTATAGTAGTATATAATAATATAGTAGTATATAGTGTATGTATATGTTTGTTTGTTATTAACTAATATATATATATATATATATATATATATATATATATAAACCTTTAAAATTTTTTTCATTTCACATCTGCCGCATGTAAAATTTAATGAGGCTTAGGAACCTATGGCAAGCAGCATAGTTCATAACTAGGAGTGATAATTGTTTGCTATACTTCTTTATTTACTGTTCTATGTTTTAAAACAAATAAGTGTTCAGAACTTATTTGTAAAAATAGTTCTGATACATAAAAGTATTTTTAATCTTAAAATCAAAATTATGTTGCATATTGGATAGTTGGCATGAGAAAAACATTACTTTAGAAATTGTAAAACTTAACAAAAAACCTGATATTTTGCATATGAAAGCCTTGTACTGTTTGCTGATAATATACAAAATGTTGTGAAGATACTCTTACTAATTTAAAAGTTATGGCAAGAAACCTATAACAAGCACAAAATTGTTATGAGCTTTGGCTCCATTTCTTACTTTTTTTATACTAGAAACCAATTTTTGTCCTTGATATGGAGCAAGCAGTTTACAAGGTTCTCACCTCACATTCACTCTCAGCTTAAGAGGTTCTATCTTTTTGGGGGATGTGGGCTTACTTGGAAGCTCTAACTCCTAAGGGTCAAGCTAATATACATGCAGTGGACACTCCAAGATCAGTGGAACTTCTACTCGGATCACCTGGACCACCTTTAAACTCTTCCTTCCCCAATAAGAGCCGACCTGGCTTGATGGTTAGACAGAGACCAGACCATGGGTGCTTACTTTGACTCTTTGGAGATTCTGGTATCTGATCGGTCAAAGAGTCTTCTCTCCATATCACCATTCATGAGCTTATGGCGGTTTGTCAAGTTCTGTCCCACTTCCTTTCTCTCCTGTGGGAAAGGTTGGTTATGGTATACTCTGACATCTCCACAGTTGTTAATTATATTAACAAGCAAGGGGGGTACCAGTTCCAGATCTCTGTGCTTTCAGATCCTGGATCTCCTTTTTTTGGCCCATATTGTGGCTTTTAGCTTGTGATGTTCCTGGCACCCTGAATTTGTTTGTAGATCAATTATCTCATCCCAATAAGATTCTCCCCATGGAGTAGTCCCTCAATCCAGGTCTTTTGGTGGTGTGTTCTCAGAGGGGGACACCTTATATATGCTTTTGTTACCCATCAGGACACTTCTTTATTTTGGTTTCCTATTCCACACCTACAAGCTCCGGGAATGTATGCATTCGGTTGTGATTGGAAGGATCTTCACCTCTATGCTTACCCTTCTTTTTGACTTCCCCCCAGAGTTCTATCCCTAATCTAAACCACTCCATGTTTATTCCTCCTGGTGGCTCTGTATTGGCCAGTGCAACCATGGTTCTCACTGTTCTAGCCTTTACTATGCAACATCATCTACCCTTACCCTTGGTCATGGACTCTACTCTGTCAACCTCAGTCCTACATCATTCATCAAGACCTCACCACCCATTGTCTTCATGCATGACTTTTGTTAGATCCCTTGTCTCAGCCCTGGGACTGACTCCATATATTGCATCTCTGCTTTCCCCATAATATGACCTACCTTCCACCTTTGGTCTTTTTGACATGGTTTCCATCCTTCCCACCATTCTGTTCCTAATTTTCCCAACTTCTTCACCTGGTTGTTTGACAATGGCTTATTCACTTTGACCATGTCAAAGCTTTGTTGAACACCTTCCCTTTGTCCAAGTTTCAAAGTTTTTGTCTTCTCGTGGGATTTCCCTCCTTTTCCACTCATTTCATATCTTACATCCTTGTTGTTCCTTTGATTTGTTTGATTGGGATTCCAATGTGGTTCTTTATGCTATTTCCCATCTTCCATTTGAACCTCTGTTGAAGTATTCTATATAACATCTGTCCTTCAAGACCTATTTTCTTCTCCTTCTTGCTTCCGGACATTGCAACCGAATAGTTATGCCATTAATGTTACCAGAATCCTCTACCTTTGCTCTTATGTCATCCTATATCCTGACTAGTCCATCCTCCCTAAGACCTATGCTGCCCTTGAAGGTGGTTTGGCTTTCACACCCATTTCCTTGTCTTCATCTCCCACCTTTACTCCAATTCTGATCCTAATTGCTGTTTACAGTTTTACGTAGCACATACTGCCTCCTTTTGGAGTTCATGTTTCTGATATTTTATTTCCTGGAGTCCTTCTGTTTCCAGTGATCTATCCCTTGTCATTTTAACTAGTTTGGTTCTCAACTCATTCGGCTAGCATATTCAGAGTTATCCGTTGAAGGTTGTCATCCCCATAATCTTTCTTCTCATCAAATTTGTCATATCAACATGTCTTTGGCTGCTTGCCTTCACCTTCCATTGGAGGAGATCATTCAGGCCAGAATGTGGACTACTCCCAATATCTTTTGTCACTTATTATCTGCACAATCTGGCTGTAACTTTCTCAAGTGGATATCAACTCCCTTGCAGGCAGTTCTACACATGTTGTGTTGTCTTTGACTGGGGTAAGTCTTTATCAGATCACTTAATTTATGTTTTCTTTTCAGAGACCCTCTTTATTTTACCACTGCTAATGTGATCCCACTCTGTTGCAGGTGTTGCCTGGTCAGATATGCTTTGGTTCAAACCCACAATATTTACTGGTAATGCTATAATGCATAATGCTCACTGTATAGATTTGATGTTCTGTAAGACTGCTGGTGTCCTGCCCAGTGGTATATACATTTGTTTCTCTATATCCATAACTTTCACTCAGTGGTGGACCATCACTCATGGACTTTAATAAGTAAACCAGAAGGGGATTTCTGTCCATCCATGCTGACCCCTCAATTGCATAAATCAGGGACAGTCGACTTTTCAAGATAGGGAATTGTGGACACCTATTGCATTGTCTCCAGTGTAACATTCCTCCAGATTCTCCACCACATTTACTCCCCCCTTTTCTCTGAGTTGAGCAAGGGTGTCCTTACTACATCCCACTCACTGGGGTAGTGGGCCATGGAAGCTTCCTCCTGAGTGCATTGTAGACTTTTAACTTACCATACATCCACACAATTATCGTCTCAGTGAGAAGAAAGCAAAGCCAGTTTCCCTCATTCCAGTTTCTCTGGATGCTTATTCCCATGTGGACAGTTGTTGGTTAGAACAGAACCAGCCTACGTTGGTTCCTCCTTGTAATACTGGGTTTGGGATAACATTACCTTGTTGTGTACAGTAGATGCCTGCTCCTTGTTAATTCCATTTGCAGGAGGTTCCTTTCCTGCTTTGTAATAGTGGCAACAGGACATACATACACCATTCTTATGGTTGAGCAAATGTTCCATATCCTCCTTATAATTCTGAATGCAGGATGTCTCTTCCCTGTATTTATGATTGGGTGAGTTCAGATTTCTGCTCTTAATACAGATATTGCCTTGTTCTTAATGGTTGAATTGAGGCAATGCCATGACTCCATAATACCAAGTTTGATTTCTCCTATGGTGGGTTTGGGTGTTTGTCCTGTTTTGGCTACAGGCTTACTTCCTTTTCATAATTCTGGCTTCTTGATGTATGACACCCTATTTACTTATGGTTGGAGTTAATATGTATATCTAACATGGTTCACATGCTCTAGCCGCAGTGTTTATGTTACTCTATTTTCCTTTTTATCTGAGTGATCCTCAACCTCCTAATCCTGAAAACAGTTTGTGGAACCTCGTCTGTCTGGTTGAGGTTGGGTACATATGTAGCTAGATCTAGTTCGTTATTATGGATTGCACCTCTTAGAATGAATTAAACTTGTGCATATCCTTTTTTCAGCCTGTATCAGGTTCATTTCTTTCTTCAGGAGTGAAGAGCACACCTGTCCAGAGGTAGTATGGTACCCCACATGTGTGTTTTGGTTTCATCTAGGAACACACCTGTTCACTCTGGGTGGTCACATTCTGCTTGATTTCATTGTTAGGCTTCTGCAATGTGGGATTCTAGCTTTATGTGAATGGAGGTAAGACTGTATTGGAAGTTAACATTTTCT
The DNA here is from genome assembly GCF_000517525.1 of Limulus polyphemus. Lineage (NCBI taxonomy): Eukaryota > Metazoa > Arthropoda > Merostomata > Xiphosura > Limulidae > Limulus > Limulus polyphemus. The sequence continues at coordinate 16,134 of NW_013667552.1, forward strand.
TACATTGAAAATGTATTTTTGATAGGTATTTACCTCTTTTCACATGTTTCCCACCATTCTTCCCCAGTGCTGATGTTATTCATTTAGATCCTGCTAATTCTCTAAAGTGAGTATTGAGTGGGAAAAACAGAGGGAGCTAGCTGAACCAATGTAGGTGGTGTAGTACCACCGTTGGAGAGTAGTTACATGCTATGCACATATTCAATAGTGGTATGAAATTTGTGAGGTATATAGATTGAGGTAGCTTTGTGTGACTAGAGATAAGTACATATGAGAAATACATTTTCAGTGTTTCACCAGTCTGAAAGCCCATTCTTCAGTACAGATTTGAATTTTTGATCATTTAATAAAAACATTTTTGCTAACACTGGTTTTTTATAAATTACATTTCTCAAATCTCAATTTTGTTTTCTGTTTATCTCTCTCTCTCTTCTTTTTTTTTTTCAGACTGTTCGACATGGGTTTCCATTCCAACCAACTGCTGTGGCTTATGATCCAATTCAGAGGATATTAGCCATTGGAACAAGAACTGGATCGGTGAAAATGTATCCTTTTTGCAGTTTTTATGTTACTATTTTAGAATATTTTGATGTTTTTAAAGCCAAATAGTACTTGTAGCATAATATAATATTGTAGATTGTGTGAATAATATATTAATCTTGAGCTACACAGCTTTCAATCTTTTTCTTTCTTCTAAACAATAAAGGATAGATCTCTTGAGGCTTGATTAATTGTTTTAACTTTGTAACATATAATGTTTTATTAAACTGTTTACATTTCATATGAAGATTGCAAGTATGTAGTAATCTCTGATGTAAAAGTTCATATATATGTGGTGGAGAGAAATTCCTCTTGGTGGGGCTACTTGCATATAGAAGTCGGAAATCCATGATTTTGTAATGTTCAAACTTTGTTCTTTGTTAAGGGTTGACTGGATTAGATGCTAACATAATACTTTAGAATTGACAACATTTCAGCAAGTTGAATTACATTTAAATTTGGTAAAAGCTGTTCCTGAACATGCAATTTTGTGTGTTGAAAAAAAAATTTATTTGTTATTCATTTCAGTTTTTTCTATTCTTTTTTAAATATTTAATGAAATTCATTTTTTAATATAAATATTTACACTTCATAACTAAAATTTTGTCTATTTTGCTTTTCATGCATGAATACTAGAATTTTTTCTATCATAAATAAGATATTCTTAAACAACTGAAAGTTTGAACCTTGTTTTCAAGTAGAGTAAATATTTTTTCTCAAACAAGTTTATAGGTAGTATCTTTTTCTACAGTAGATTGCAAAGTAGGCTGTAACTCTGTTGCTGTGAGGTGGATCTTGCAGTCAAATTGCAAAGCCTTTAAATGCTTTTATAATATGAATTATAACTGTTTTTTACAGTTTGGTTTACTTATCAAGCACCTCAAAAGATTGTCCAGAACTTCAAAAGCAGATGTAGTCCACAGAAGTCTTCACTCAAGGTCTCATATTCAATGTGAAGAGTTTAATGAGGTTTCTAAAGGTATGTCTTTGTGATCTTCTTGTTTCCTTCCTCTTTTGGGTGATTTGCTCAGCAATTCTGTTTGGGGTCTGCATACTGCATTCTCTGTTCGTGGCTGAGGCTCATGCATTAGCATGTCATTATTGGGCATATACTTTTCATGTCACACAACAATTTGTTTGGGGGTTCTGACCCTGATACTGATACTCCTGTGCATTTTTTACAGGCGCACTTTCTTATTTTCACCTTTCTTTCACATCTCTCTTGTTTACCTTACTTCCTATAATTTTTGCTGCACATGCAGAGGCTGTTGCCTTCACTCCTCTTTCCTGTCCATCAGTTTCCCAATTATATTCCTGTACTTATACTATCTGTTTCTTGTGTCTGAATTTTTATGACTTGCTGCACACCTCCCTTCTATTCCAGACTGTTTATACACAAGCATCATTCTGTTTTCTGTGACTTTTCTCCTATTATCCTGCTTGGTTGGTTCAGAAAAATTTACCTGTAGCCTATTCCTCCTTGTCTCCTGACTCTTGTCACCTTTACGTGTCTCCTCACAGTGTCTTTGATTACTTCTTATCATTTTCCTTTGATACAAGATTGTACAGACCAGCATGTTGTTCGCTCCTCATATATTAGTGTCACATTATCTCCAGTTTTTGGCAAGTTTCCTTCTTGTGCAGACATCATCTACCTCCTGTGACCATCCTTCACTCATAGGTTCATGTATGAGTGGTTATGTGTCTATTGTTTATTTATTTTACTCTTTTAGGGACTTCCTCAAGTTTTTTTGGGGGGGATCTCACTCTGTGGCAAGTGGTGCCTGTCCAGATATGATAATTCTTAAATCTGCACTGTACGATGATTAACATTGTTAATTCTCACATCTAAAATGGAGTGTTCTGCAAGACCTCTTGTAGGTTTGTGGAGTATTGTTTTGTAAATATGTTGTAGGATTCCAGATGTTGTATAGTGTGGACTAGATTTATCTGCAACATTTCTATCTCTCAGTGAGAACCATCTTTCTTACCACCACTTGGATGCTGGTTGACAGGTGACAGGTGTTTCTTGGATACATACCAGTCAATATAAGTCCTCACATGTGGGCTGGACCCTCCTCCTACTACTGACTGGACGATACCTTCCCAATGACGCATGGTTTTGAACTGGAGTTAACCCACCATGTTGCAGTTCCACCTTCCTACTGTCATCCGAATGTTGGTTCTCAGAGGGTGCAGTTGTTGATTATGTATACATGATGGCTCGGGTTCTCAGAATGGAAGTACTTCTTCCCTTTTGGTTCCTGGGTGTGAGGTGAATGGTAGAGGACCCTCCTCTTGCTGTGGGCTGAGAGATACAATCTCGTTGCCACTGGTTTTGGACTGGAATTGACCTTCTGCTTACAGTCCAATGTACCCTAGCCACTGTAAACCAATGGCACTTTTTTATATTCCTCATTTTCTTCTCTTTTGCAACATCTTTATCTGAGGTGAAGAGTATACTTGGCTCAGATGTGGTCCAGTCTCCCATGTGCGTGTCTTTTCTCTACATTGAGATGACACACTTCTTGAATCCTCTTCAGATGCTTTATGGAGGAGACTCATCTCGGTAACTTTCACATCAGTCCCTTCATGGATCAGTTTTTAATCTAGCTATTTTGTGAGTATAAGTTATCATATCAGAAGTTAACATTTTCTACACTGAAAATATATTTTTGATAGATAATTAACTCCACTCGCACTTCCCACATGTTCTCCCCACTTACGTTGTGGTTTTTTTGTGCCTATTCTTGAAGTGTAACTTGGGTTCTACTGTACAGAGGGAGTCAGCTGCACTAGGATAGTGTGTCTCACTCCTATTGGTAGAGGGCTGTTGCATGCTACAACACAGCTGTACCATGTGGAAGTAAGTGGGAGTATAAAGGCTATTGGCAGGAAAACATTTGCACATTTAGAGGGCAGTATAAATCGAGGAAAGCTATTATGTGAAAGAGATAAGTATTTTTCAGAAATATATTTTCAATGTAGGAAAATTTTAACATTTAAACTTTATATTGAACCACTCCACTTTGTCAAACATGTAGTTATCAGTTGCCTTTAAACTGTGCCAGAAAAAAGGTACTGCTAAAATCAACTGTGAAAAAAAAGATCACAATAACTGAAATTTTCTATCTAACAAATTCTTTCTCAGGTACAAAACTCACCACTTTTGTTTGTATGTATGTATGTATGTATATTTATATGTACATGCATATTGAAGCTAAATAGAAAGTAACTTGCCAAAAATGTTTTTCATTATAAGTAAAGAGTTCAGAAGTTTACTCATACATCTAAGGTCGGATACGTACAATGAGAGAAAGGTATGTATCTTTGGGATTCCTTCTGGAAGAAGCCTTTATATTGGAGATAATGGAATATATATATATATATAAGCTAGAGAATAATGAATATACAAGAAAGTATAGGTAAGGGTAAGTTTGTGATACAACATTAACAGTGACTGTATCATCAGCTAGGATTTGATGCTATGTTACTT
>NW_013667552.1:21150-42139 GCF_000517525.1 Limulus polyphemus
AAGAAAGTATGGTAAGGGAAGTTTGTGATACAACATTAACAGTGACTGTATCATCAGCTAGGATTTGATGCATGTCTTTAATCGTGTTCATTAGAAGGGGATGAGAAAGCTTGAAAATGCTTTCAGTATTATAACCCAAGTCATTTTTATAAACCATACTTATCAAGCTGTGGACTTGTGTTACATACAGCATCCATTCTCTAGAAGATGCACAATCATACTAATGAACTTGTATACATATTCCAACCAGACTGATTAGACTTTGTGTATATCTACAAATATAACAACAACAACATTGTCTAATGAAACATTCATTACAAAGACCAATATACTGTTCATTTCTTGGCAAATGTGATCTCAATAAATACAAGAATTTCAAATACAATATTAGAAACTGTTAAAACACTGATGAAATAAAATTTTTGATAGTAGTTCTAAAAACTGGAAACTAAGTTTGTGTATTAAAATATGAAGATTCAGAAAAATATTTTGAAGAGAATTATGAAGTTGAAATTTTCACAGCATGAGTGGCATCTTATGTGCACTTGGCCTATATAAAACATAGACCATTATTGTTCCGACATAATTGAAACTATTTGCCAAAGAGAGGGCAGCACCTACTGCAACAAGGGTTTTGTGTGGTTTTTGAAAGGAATGATAGGATTGACTATCACTTTTATGATGGGCTTGCAGCTGAAAATATGAAATGTTTTCAGCAGCATCAAGTGTCAAACTCTGGGCTCTTAGGTTCACCATGGTAACTTCTAGGCCATGTCCACAGTTATGGAAAAAGTTGTGCATATTATTTTTTATGACTGGCATTATTATAATTTATGTACATGATAAGTGCTAAGAAATTACATAGTGAAAATTAGTGAAGTACATAAAAAAATCAAAGGTAACAAGTGCTAAAATATTTTGCCACAGTTGGTAGGGTGGCTCGCAGCTATGAGTATTGGAGAATATTATTTATTTCTTAAAGTACAAATTTAAAACATAAGTTTTAAAAATTAGCATAAAAATATTACTACTAATAATTTTGTTGAGACCAGTTGTGTATGTAATTGGATACTCCCACACATTGCATTTACTTAAGAAGAAAAAGCAATTAGAAACTGTAAATAGAGACCTGTCAATCATCATTCTTCCTGTAAACAAAGATAACAAGACTGTTGTATTAAAGAAATTACACAACCATAAAACATTTTAAGCCATTATCTTATAATCCGTTGAAGAGAGACTCAACTCAAAAACCAGAATATATTACTAATCAACAAATTTAAACACAAAAAAATCATCTCCAATAGTAAGCCACCATAATTGTAGGGTCTAGCCAAGTTACACAAACCAGAAATTTCTCTCTTACTTGTTATCAGTACCATAAGTTGACCATTTCTCTAACCAGGTAAACACCTAACTACCATTCTGTATGCACAGAAACAAGCAAGAAAATTGCAGGATAAACTCTACCACTCTAGATCAAGAAATGAAAGATTTGAACCTACAGAATCCAGAAGATCAACTTGTTTGTTCTTACATCACAGCTAATCCTACTTGTTGAACCTACATCTATAGGATCAACTTGTTTGTTCTGACATCACAGCTAATCTTACTTGTTGAATCCTACATCTATAGGATCAACCTGTTTGTTCTGACATCACAGCTAATCTTACTTGTTGAACCTACATCTATAGGATCAACCTGTTCGTTCTGACATGACAGCTAATCTTACTTGTTGAACCTACATCTATAGGATCAACTTATTTGTTCTGACATCTCAGCTAATCTTACTTGTTGAACCTACATCTATAGGATCAACTTGTTTGTTCTGACATCACAGCTAATCTTACTTGTTGAACCTACATCTATAGGATCAACTTGTTTGTTCTGACATCACAGCTAATCTTACTTGTTGAACGTACAACTAGAGGATCAACTTGTTTGTTCTGACATCACAGGTGATCTTACTTGTTGTACAAAAGTGTAATAGCCACAATAGATCTACTGACATGTTGCACTGACAAAATCTATTTCCAGTTTTAAGATTTCTTCTTTGAATAAACACATGGCATATCCATTGGGTGTCATCTCACCCCAATACATAGGACCAATATATGGAAGCTTTCAAATCCAAAACCTTGAATTCTGACACATTAAAAACATTCCTGTGAAAAAGATGATACATTTGGCATTTAGCCTCATATCCTTTGACATTGCAGTTTTCCTGAATAGAACATCCAGTTTACTATGCAAGCCAAATAAAAAAGTCCCATTCCTTTATTAGATACTAATATGAACATCATTGCACTACATCACTCTACAGGAAACCCACTCATGTCAACATATATCTACATTTCAAGTCTAACCATATACACTACATTAAAAAAGGATCATAAACTGTCTTTTTTTTTTAACTAAGTCCATAAGATTTGTGATGACAATCAACTTTGAAAAAAAAAAATCCTTGATGAAGTTTTCTAAATGAATGGTTGTCCTAACAGTTTCATTCAGTCCTGTAGAAGAAATTCTACCATTTTTGATCTAGAGACAAAAGCCCTGAAAACCATCATTCTTCCATTAATTCCAAACTCAGTTACAAACTCAAAAGGATATGCAGGAATTTCAGTATTCACAGTACTTCAGATCTAATGAAACCCTAACAAATGTGCTGAACAAAACCAAAAGCTTGACAGATGAAGTATAAACATTGTCTACAAGATTCCATGCTCATGTTGAAATTTGTATTGGAAGGACCAGTAGGACAAATAAAAACAAAGAGTAAAGAAACTCTAAGATGCCACCTGACTCCCATATTCAGAAGAAATTGGCACTTCCAGAAAACAACCATAACATTGTACATATTATCAATTACAACCAGTGACAAATATATGACTCCTTTCAGTAATAGAAGACCAGGCTATGGCTGCTTTAATTATGTGCAGACTTTTTGTGAGGTATACACTGTATATAGCACACACAATCAACTACCAGAGGTATGACTGTATCCTATATGGTGAATCACCAGTCAGTGGGTTAAAGAAATCTTTTACATTAAAATATATCAACTATCCATGTACTGTGGTCATAGCTTGGATTTTTTTTCTGGTATGTACTCATTTTTGTTCCTACAACTAACAGTAGAAGCATTAAGCCATGCATCCACACAAACATTAATTACGTTTTTGTGGCATCACTCATCTCACCCAAGACTTGGAGCTCTGTACTCCAGTCATGTTCTTCCATGTTTTAGTCTTTCCTTATTTCAGCTCAACATATTTTATGAATTTCTGGATTCCACTTGCATAATTCTTAATTGAAGTGCATATCATCAATATTTCACTTAGCTAGTTTGACCTGAAAAAGATTTGTGCCAGCAGTTTGAAACATTATCCAAAACACTTCTAAGGCAGATAAAGATTACTCTTAACTGTGTGACATTACAAGGTTTATGTTTATCTCACAAAGAAAAGCCTGACATCTCATTTAATATGTATGTAGTTGTTTATTCTTTCATAACATGATGTATAGGAAAATATTTTTTTGATGTGTAATAGTAATATCTTTTTGACATGGATCACTGGCATGTCTAAATTATTCCTTGATGTGTAGAAGAAATATCTTTTTTGACTTGGATTATGACATGTTCAAATTATTCCTTGATATGCGGGAGAAATATCCTTTTGATGTGGGTTATAACATGTCAAAGTTATTCCTTGATGTATGGGAGAAATATCCTTTTGATGTTGTTCAGTGATATGTCCAAGGTATTCCTTGATGTATGGGAGAAATATCCTTTTGACGTTGTTCAGTGATATGTCCAAGTTATTCCTTGATGTATGGGAGAAATATCCTTTTGATGTTGTTCAGTGATATGTCCAAGTTATTCCTTGATGTATGGGAGAAATATCCTTTTGATGTTGTTCAGTGATATGTCCAAGTTATTCCTTGATGTATGGGAGAAATATCCTTTTGATGTTGTTCAGTGATATTTCCAAGTTATTCCTTGGAAGAAAGGTGAAGAGAGAGTTTTTGAACCAAAGTTTCTGAAATATTTATAATTATACTAAATACGCATTGTATTGCACATGTGTACAGAAAGCCATAGAGTTACTTAATAAATCTATGTGGTAGTCAAATAAGTTGTATACATCAGATGATTTGTTTTTATTCTTTGTCAATTGGAAATAGTTTCTTACGTTGGTTTGTATATTTATTTATATATTTTTTAGTATTTACCATCATACAAACTGTATTAAAAAAAGCTTAATGAGCAGTAATGTTACTAAAATTACAATATAGTTTCAAATATATACATATATTTTTTCAAATTCAAAAATACATTTGGTGTTTCCTTTTAGTTCATAACTTCGATTTTCAGTTTTGACAAGTAGATGATATTGGAGTATTATAAAAATCCTTAATCATGACCAATCAGACTTGGAAAACCAGGAGTTGATTGCCACGTCCACCATTTTATTGATTCGGCAGTCATTCAGATTTTATTTCTTATCAATGAGGTACATAATATTTTTGAAAGGGTTTCTTCAGAAATGAAGATAGTCAATTCCAAATTTTACGTGTTGAAACATCTTTGTTCTTACATATAACAAAATTTTCCTTAGGTATTATATAATGTATTAATTGTAACAGATGCATTATATTGACAAAATTGTTTAACTCTGTATTGTTAGTTTTAGATTTTATGTGTAACTTTAGCTTGTATGCTGCCCACAACAGTTTATATTAGTACTGTTGAGTACTTGCTTTTGAAAGAAGTTGCACATATAATTGTTTTTAAGTTTCTTGTTATTATACATTTATTCTTTGCAGAAACATTTTTAATGTATGACTGGCGATGAAACTTACTGATTATGAAGAATACAGCATAGAATTATGCATGTAACATCTAAGAATGTGTAGACTCTTTGTGAAGAATTGAAGCTCTAAGATTGTATTTTAGAAAAACAAAACTACACATACAATTGTAACCTGCCAGTGTGGGAAGTACTTCAAATGTGTTGAAGTAATTTCTTACGATGAATAAAATATACCACAGTGGTAAAACATCTTTTGTGAAATGTCAAAATCTTTAGTTTTTCCTTTTGTTTTATATGATGCAAATGTTAAGAGTGAAATCAAAGTTAGTTGGTTTTCCGACATTTCTGTTTATTGTAAACTTTCTGCTAGGTCACAAGTTATTGAGCTTTTCGACCAATCAAGAGAGAGAGAGAGATTTGGGGATTAGGTCTGAAGTTATAGGCAGATGGTAAGGTTAAGTTAACCTCAGAGTTGTTGGATGGTCTGCCAAGTCGGACTAATGATGGTGGAAGAATAAGCGGTATTAGAAAATGTAAAAAATCCTTTATTTTCCTAGGGTGGTTTGATCAGTGTATGTTCTGATGATACTTTACACTTATGGAACTTGCGACAGAAAAGACCAGAAATTCTTCACTCGCTCAAGTTTCAACGAGAAAGGTTAGCAATCTGTAAAAAATGTTCAGCATATAGCTATTTTCTCTTCTTTCTGTAAAAAGAATTTAATCATAATCTTTGGTAAAATTAGTTTTAAATACTTAGATGTTTGATATAAAATGAACCATTTCAGGGAAAATTATTTTCAAATTAGAAAGCCATTTATAGTTTTTTTTGTTTTTATTTTTGACAGAATTACATATTGTCATTTGCCATTTCAAAGTAAATGGTTGTACATTGGTACAGAACGAGGAAATGTTTATACTGTGAACATCGAGTCATTTATTCTTTCTGGATATGTCATACATTGGAATAAAGCCATCAAAATGTAAGTTTCAAATGAATTGTAGATGTTGATTTAATTATATTACATTGCCATTCTTATTGACAGGTAGGTTAGGTTTAAAGTATTTCTAAGGACTTGAGAAACTTGAAAAGTAATAAACTAAAGATAGTAGTGTATGGCAAGTAATATTTAAGTACTGTGTTAAAATTGATATTTACATTTTCTTAAGTCATGCAATTTATTTTGAAACTTTTGGTTTTTTAGTCTTTGAAATTTACTTATCAAACCATTATGCCAAAATTGTATGGAAAGAACTTACAAAATATAATGTATTTGCATACATATATATATACTTTCTGGTATTCTTGAAGTATAGATGTACATGTCTTATTATTCTAATTTGTTTGTCTTTGAACTATATGAAATGTCATGTTCCTTTAAAATTTATTTAAACATCGTAATCACATAAAATTATTGTTATTGTAAAATAATGTTTCCAATGTTCTCTTTCACAACTAAGGAATGTCAGTTTTATCATATGTATGTTAGAAACTTGGTTTCTGTAAATATTTTTGTTATAGAATAAAAATCTATTTCGAAAATCCTTCCATACATTGTACTTCCAGAATGCAATTTACCCTCCTCCTCTTCTTTGCCTCTTTAGATATAAAACAAATATGACTTGATGTTTGCCAACTATTTCACTTTTTTTAGTAAAAAACATCAGAAAGCAAACAAGTTTGAAGTTGCATTTTCAGCTGTCAATCTCATGTTCAAGTCTTTAATTTGTGATATTTGTTTTCTGTTTTTCATGTTGAAGATCGAAATATGTATACATGCATAAATTTGTATACAAGCATGTTGAGAGAATTCACATGAAATATTAGACATTGTGACTTGTTAGATTCAATCGGTGAATTAATTCCTCTGTTTGTATGTTTTATTTATTTTTTTACTGTAGTAACAAACAACAAGAGTTTAAATAATTCTTATATGAATGAACATTAAAATTGCATATTTGTAAATACAAGTTTCAGAAAGTCTTAGTTAATGTGTATTTAAATATTTCAAATAAGTATTAATATTTTTCTTTTAAGTATTATTTTTATGAACTCTTTTAATAGTTTCGTATTCTTTTTTAAGTGTTTAAATATTTTTATTGACATTCGTGTGGACTTTTTATGTGTTTTGTGGTATTTGCAATTACATTTTGATGTACAAGGACCAAAAATTATGTTTATATTTGTGGTACATAGTTCATTTTGCATCTCGAGTTAGTGAGAAATATTTAGTGCACTGTAACATAGTTTACTTTTTATTTGTACTTTTCCAAAACTTTGTGATTGTAAATAAATTAGAATTTGGTTATTTTAACTACAGAATGGTATTGAATTTTATATTCCATTTTAAACTGTTAGACATACTGTTTTTATTCTATCAGTTTCAGATTAAAAGGATATCAGGTTTTAAAAATAAATTTAAACAAGAGGGAATACTCCATAGCTGCAGCTGTAACTAGATTTGAAATCTGTCGAGAGATGGAGCTATGAGCAAAATGTTTGTACTTGAAAAAAAAAAAACTGAGCCATTCTAGAAGCTGCAATGCCATGGCTAAAGATAGTTAAATTGGCTTTGTGTTGTGAACATTTTATGTTTCTTTGACACACACACATTTAATATAAAAGCATTTTGCTTTTTGTCAAAATTAGTTGTGCTTTAAAAAAGTTTTACAGATTTTTGCTTACACACTACCTACTGTTATTTGTTTTTTTTTTTAGATCTCAGAAAACTCACCCTGGATGTGTTGTTCATCTGAGTGAAAACCCTGTAGATGCAAATAAGGTAACATATATTTTTAAAGTTTTAATGGCAGAGATTACACTTGTGTTTGTCTTTAATTGAATTTTTGGGCTGAAATATACTTTGATGTAACACATTTGGAACAATAAGGCTAAGCTTCATTGGGAAGATATGGGATGTAAACAGGTTTATGTAGAAATTCTCAACAGTGTTGCTTGCAGGATCATTCTGATCTTAATACTTGGACTTGTTAAACATACAATGAATTTGCATTTCTTTTTATTAAACAGAAAGGCCCATCATATATCACATTGAACATTTTTGATTATGTTTTATCTTTGACATTAGTGATGATTCTATAGTATTACTGTCCAAACCATATTCAGTAAGCAAGGCATTCTAACTTTAAATCACAATGACTTAAAATACTACAGGTGTGAATTCAGTTTTTTAAACCAAGCTAAATATCTGTATGTACTGGTTAACAAACACTGGTAACTTCTCTTTATCATTCATTGCATGTATGGTATGTATCCTTTTACACAACATTATGCACCTAACAGTAAATCCCTAAATTTTTTTGGAAAGAATTGCAAGTTTTTTATGTCCTAAAAACCTTAATTTTTCCAAAATCTCAGTATTACTTGCTCATCTTAAAGTGAATATTTACATGAAAACTACTTAAATGAAGTTATAAGTGACACACTATATAACAAATGTAAGAAGTAATATAATATACAAAGTGACCCAATCCTTGTCACAGACCAAGCAGTAGTAAGTGTTCTTGGCATATGGTCATTATTGCCTACATTAGCAAGTTTTCTGTGGAAGTTTTGGTTTATTAATTTTTGAACACATTAACAGTAGTCTTTATAATTTGGAAATAAATGAGATTTTACCCAAATTTTACAAGTGTGAGCAGTTTTGGATTTAATTTTTTTTGATGGGTTTGGCCTGTGCAAAGTAAACCTGAAGATTATTGCTCCAACAAATATGTACATTATTAGATTAAGGTATTAAATGCTAGTGTATTTTGAATTTCTGTTGTCTTAGCTTTAAGAAGTGGAATGTTCTCTAAACAGAACAGTCTGGTGGTCATTGATAGTGACATCAGGGAAACTTGAGCCAAATGATTGTTAAATTTTGTTTTTGCAAAGTATAAAGAAAAGGTAACCACTGGCTAACTGTTGTTATTACTGTCAACTTATACTTTAGTCTATAGTACATTACAGTGAAATGTGTAAAATTAAGATATAGGAAAAATGTACATACCTTTTAATATTTGGTAAAATAATCTTAAAACATCTTTTTTGCATGTCTTTACATTTTCACATATAATTTATTTTAGTGAATTATCATCCTTTTCTGTCCTTTAGCACTGTTATTTGCTTAGTACTTTTCAGAACATCAGTTTTAACTACAGGTAATTGTATAATGATAAACATATATTTTAGATCAGTATTGAGAAAGAAGAATAAAAAAAGTTTCCTGAATTGTGTTTACATCGGCTAACCATAGTGCGACACTTATGTAAATGATACTTAAAATTACAAATTATTGATTAACTTTGGAAATAAAGATGAAATATGAAAGTTTCACAAGTAAATTTCTATGTTGAAACAATAATTGGAATGCTTTAATGAAATCACTTATAGTTGAATCATTCATTAAAATTAAGCTACATAGGTGTTAAGTATTTTAGTAATAGTGTAATGTTTATAAATATATTTTGCTTAAGTGTATAAGCGTATTCCAAGACAATATCTTTCCTCTACTCAAAAAAAGCTTTTCTCAACTTGTACTGCCCTCGGAGAAAATTCTCACTAGCCTTGATATTCCCACTTACCCTCATGTATATTATCGTGAACTATCTGCATACTAATATATAAAGGATTATGCAGCAACCCTCCACCAATAGGACTGCAACACTATCCCTATCATAACTAGCACTCTCTCTAATCTTGCAGCTGTTAACCACTTTTTGATTGGCAATCTTTTATACGGATGTGTTTTTTGCTTGTGGTTTTGATTAAGTTATGCAAAAATGTTTATTTTCATGGTTTTCAGGCCTTTCAACTTCTTTTCTAAATCAGTTGCATGAAGTGACAGCTATGGTGTGTCAAGAATTGACTAATTTCATAACATAATATTTTGGAACAACATGTGACCTGTTGGTCCATCTTGGCTGTCTCATCCTTTAAACCAAATCTATTATAAAAAAAAAAATCTTAAACCCAGCCCTTGTCATTCATATACTTATCAAGTTTTCTCTTAAACTCACTTAAATTTGCTGCCTCCACAACATACAAAGGCAACCTATTCCAAAATCCAACCACTCTGTTAGAAAAATAAAACTGTCTTTGATGAAAATGATTCCTACTCTGCCAAAATTTATACTTGTGTCCCCTAGTTCTAGTGCTAAGTATGAATAAAGATGATGTATCAACACCATCAATTCCTTTTAGAATCTTAAACTGATCACGTCTAACTCTTATTTTTTGAAGAGAAAACAATTTGAGAGATTTCAACCTTTCCATCCCAGGCACCATTTTAGAAAACCTGCTGTGAACTCTTTCCAACAATTCAATGTCCTTTATAAGGTAAGGAGCCTAAGACTGTACACAATCCTCCAAATGTGCCAAAACATTTAGAACAAACTGTGGATGGTCCTATCATACCTGCTCAAGGTTTGATTGGTTGGGAAGAGACAGATTTGTACAGCCATTTCCCCTCTTCTGAATGTTCCTATCAGCCGTGTGTCATTGCAGCCTCCTTCACCTTTTGTGGATTTGATTAATCAGGTATGTTATGTTCTGTCCTTATCTCTTGTTTCCTATGGTTCCACTCCTGCCCTACTCGAGGACTAGCCTTTGTATCAGTATTTCATGTTTACTCCATCCCTTGATATTGGGGTTCATGCAAGTCATTGTGAGGAAGCAACTGTTTTTAGGGGTCAGTATGCCTTGACCCCCATTAACAATAGTCTATTTTGCTTTCGCTTATCACTGTTCCAGCTTCCATTATTTAGCCTCACAGTATTTAGAGTCACTTATTCCTTTGTGGGGATTAGACCAAATTTTTCAGTTACCTTTTCCCTTACAGGTTGCAGTTTCTTGGGCTTTGGTAACTCGCTGTTGGTATCTTGTCAGGTGTCATTTTCGGGGCATCCAGCAGTGGTCATTAAGTTTTCAAGTCAAGTCCTGTGGGCCAAACTATCTCACTTTGTCCACATTTGGTGGTTCTTTGCTATGGAAACTGGGGGTTCTGAGTGTCTTTTCAGAGGGCCTGGGCCTCCAATTCCATTTATGGAACCCCCATTGTCATGCTGGAGTCTTTTGGAGGCAGTTTGAGATTTACTTCATAATTGTGCCATCAGTTGAGGTAGTCCTTCTCATCGTGGGTTTTCTTTGTCTGTTTGCTGTTCCTTGCAAGACAGGGGATTGGATAGACTCTGCTTAATGTTTGGATCAGGACAGCACTACTGTGGGTGTTCTCCCTCCTTGTCTGGTATGTCACCTTTATGATGCTTCTTTTTCCAGTTGGGAATGGCATGCCTTGACACTCAGGAGGTTTTGAGGAGATGGACATTTTCCGAGTCCTCTTTCCATATTAATCTTAGATCTCCTTGTGGTTTCTTGAGCTTTACTTCACTTCCTGTGAGGTTTTTCAGGACCATTTGGTGGTGGTACCCTCTGAAAAGTCTATAATAGTCTTGTAAATCTCTAGGCAAGGGGACACTCAGTCAAGAGACCTCAGTTTTCAAATTTTGAATCGCCTACATTGTACACTCTGCCATCATGTTACTTGTTTGACATATATTCTTTGTGGTTCAGTTGTCTTATCCCGACAAGATTCTACCAACAGAGTGTTTTTTTGATCCCAAGTTATTGAGGGTTGGGTGCTCAGTGAGGTGTCCCATATCTAAACAGTCTTGCAGTCTTGCTAATCATTTCAATACATAGATTCCCCAATTTGAGCTCCTTTGGCTAGGGCAGAAGGTGCTTTCTGTCTGGATTGTATGGATTGGTACCTATATGCACATCTTCCAGTTCATCTTCTCCCATGTGTCTTTGCCATAATTCAGACCACTCTGTGTTGTGTTCTGTTGGTGATTCCATATTGACTGGTTCAAACGTGGTTTCCACTGATGCATTGGCTTTTGGTGTTGACCCCCTTTTTTAATCTTTGATGCTACTAATTGAGGGTACATCATCTGCCCATTCCCACACTCCATCTTTGTGCATGGCTTTTGTCCAGTCCTTCATCAGAAGGGCTGGACATTTGCATTTTGTGGCTTTCTTATCTTCCCATCTTGTCCATCCTTCCTCCACCATTGGTACACATACCACTGTCAGTTTGTCTGATGTGATTATCATCTTTTGCTTCCTAATGTTCTTCAATTAGCATCTATTTGTGGCTTGGTGTTTTTTTACCGGGACCTTTGGGTTTCCTCTGTAGCGAACTATAGGGCAGATTTATCAGCCAGATTTTAGGGTTACAAATAGGCTGGTGTCTTCTGGTAACCAGTCTTTCCATGTTGTTTTGTTTCATCTATATTTCCTATTCTCCTCACCCTGCTTCACTCGAGGTGATCCTGCATGCTCTTACCCATTCTTCTTTTGTCTTTGTGCTTATTATATCGCCTTCCTTGAAGTCCTTTTTTTTTTGCTTCTATTGGGGTGCAGATGTTGTTCAGTTGTGTTCATGATTGTTGTCCACAATGTTTTTGTTTCATAGTTTCTATGTTATTCTCTTTCCAGGTTATTACTTTATGCCCAAAACTTTGACTACTCGAGAGGGTAGTTCTGCATTCACACCCATTTCCCTTCTTCCATATTCCACCTTCATAACTGTTCCAATCCTGACTGCCTCCTTTGCTCCTCAAAGCTCTCCAGTGGTATAGGAAATTCACTGCTTTTGTATATTTGTATATTCCTTGGACTCCTAATCACTCCAGTGATCTTTCTCCCATTACCCTTATGACTTGTATTCACCAGTTGATTCACCTGGCACTTTCGTCCCTTTTCTCTTGATGATTGTTAAGTCAGTCATACAATTATTAAGTATCTTAGAAACTTGTTATGTAGGGCCTATGTTGTGAAATATTAAAACTGCTAAAAGTGTATGCTTATGCTCAGAAATTCTAGCCACAACCAAAACCACACCTAGTGTCTCTAACTGTGATTCGTGCATAAGACTTTCAGTGAATTTGAATATCTTGATTATAATATTGATAGGTCACTTGAAAAAATAACTATTTTTTTTATATGTTAATACAGTAATTATACAGTATTTTCTGATACTTGATGAGATGTAATTGATTGATTCCTTTCCCAATAGCTCTTGATAGCATTTGAAACAGGAACTGTAGTCTTATGGGACTTGAGAAACAGAACAGTGGATATGAGATTAGAAAACACTGAGGTAAAAGTGTAAAAATTAATATTAGATTATATGTGTATTATTAATTCATTTGGTTTTGGAGGATATTTTAATACAGAATTTTTCATTTTATTGATTTTTCAGTTTGTAATGTCCTCTAACAAAAGTTTTTGAACATTTGTGTTCTCTTAAATTACTTAAATTTTAAATTTCATTTTCAAAGTAATGTTAATTTTATAGTATTGAATTATGTTAATAAATACTTGAGCAAGGAAACACATTATGCTAACATAATAATAGGTATGCAAACAATGACACATAAGCAAAAGGAAGAGTTATTGGTGATGGAACATACTACATGTTTCAACTGAGTATTGGTCTGTCTTCTTCTTCCTACCTATTATGTTATTATGTTACCTATTATCTGTTACCTTGCCACTTTTTGTAGCAGATGCAGACAAAAATGTTACACCAGTATACTAATTTACTATTATTCAGTTATCTAAACATAATAAAATATTTAACCCTTTCCCTACAGGCAGGTAGAAGCACGAATGTTATGAGGTTTTAGAGAGTTACATTCAAAATTTAATTAAACTACTTTATTTTTGTTGTATATGAATACACTTAGCATCAAAACATAATAAATAAAACAAATTTTAATATTATACAAGTTTTAAATTTTTGATTTTATAACGAAATATTTTTTAAATTCATAATATCCTCTAGTGTGTGAACTGTGACATTTGTTCTCTAGGTTTTCTTCCTTTCTAATTTTTTTACCACCCCTCTGAGAAGTATGGAATTTAACATAAATTATTTATTATAATATAAATATTACACAGGCAAAGCATATTTTATAGCCTTTAATCTTGTTTGTTTACAGGGCCATAAACTAGAAAATCAAACCCACTTGTTATGCTTACCAGTCACATCTTCTGTTTCACAAATTACCAATAGTTGTCTCTGACATTTTATACTATATTAATTATTACCAGTAGAAAGCCAAAGCATTAATCTATTATGTGACATATTATATTACATTGTTTACTGCACAGAGAATTGTCCATTTTACATTCAGTCCGAATCACATGGGAATTACAGTTAGGAAGCCAGAAAAGTTATGATAGTCATAGGAGATGGTTTGCTTTCTGTGTGTTGTTATTCTGTGTTATTCGGTGCATTATTTAATGAAATTAAAATGATTTAATGTTTTTGTACCATTAGTACTTAAAAAAAAAGTGGCTTAAGTTTCATTGACAGTTGAGTGCAAAAAATAACACCCAAGTAAGGGCTATATTTCTTGTTTTTCATGTGTATTCTTTGTTCATACAAAGTTTTTCTGAAGAAAAATGTTTCATATTAATTTAGGCAGTTCTAGTGATAACATAAATGAAATTTAAAAATTTTCAAATAAAGAAAAGTATTTTTAATCTTAATACGAAAATCACTTTTCATTCAAAGCGATCAACACTGACTGTATAGATTCATGAACAAAGTTTCAGGAAGAAAGTTTCATTAATAATTCTGAATTTTTGTTCATAAAAGACTTATAATGTTTATTAAAAGCTTGAAATCTTGTGAAGATACCCAAACATATTAAAAGTTATAGTATGGAAACTCAGTGTAATCCACCAAATCTATAGCGAGAGGGATAACAGGCTTCAGTTTGCATTGTTTAGAATTAATAGGCTGCAATTTGCATTGAGTGAGAGGATTAACAGTAAAAAACAAAACAAAATATTAACCCTTCTTTTACCATGTGGTCATTTTAATGAAAATTAAATGTGATATGATGCAAAATCTGTAGATACCTAATTCCCCATTTTAGTTATAAAAGGCTTAAATTGTGGTTTTTTTTGTGTTTTTTTTAAGAATTCAGCATGTTTTAGCTCTTCAAAGTAAAGTCTAACTTTTAAAGATACTAAGAGTTAAACTTGCTTGTTGAGGCTCAGTCTTTTATAGAATTATATTATCTAGGTACTATGCAAGTTCTGATTAAAATCTCAGAAGGGGAAATAAAACACTCCTTAACTCTGTATGTGTTCATTCAACCACTTTGTAGTTCTGACACTGTGCATACTATAACACTGCAAGTCCTAAGTATTTCTTCACATTAAATCCATTGTACACAAAAATCAATTTTTTAATATAGTATTTTTACTAAATATCTATGTGAATTTATGAAGTCTTTACTGTGTCAGTCTGAGTAAAAGATGATTTTTACTCCAAGAATAATTATTTTCATCTTACAGTTATCATACATAATTTGCATAGCCTTTTAAATCTTCTAAATGAATATCAAAAGTTTTTTTTGGTAAACCTATATATTTTCTTTATCCTATCACTAACTTTATTGAAATCTTCAATATACAGTAAAATTAAAAGTTGAAAAATATTGAATAAAATTAATAGTAACTTTTTTCATTATCATTGACTTTTGAATTTATCTCAAATTTTCAAATTATATTGACAGTTTCAACCATTAAACCTTTAACTTTTGCTTCCTTTTCATTTTGTCTATACTTTGGACCACAGGAGTACTTTGTCCTTTGTTGAAATCAGTAAATCACAGCATCGGCTCGTTAACTGTTTCCGAGAGAGGTTATGTAAACAGCATGTGATCTAGTGACTCGATAGTGTCATATTTTAGAAAAATTTTGTTCAGCTAAGCTTAGAAATTTGATTTCTACATTTTGCTAAAAAAATTTATATGTACATTCAAAACAACCATTTGTAGTACTTACTAACACTCAAGGCAGTTTTGTATTCAAGTAACATTCCATGGGTCAAATTTTGTCTCAAACTTGAGTGACCAAAAAAAAAAATTCACGAAGTTTCAAATATGTATTTTAGAGCACATTAAATATATCAGTCACTAGAACAGAATATCCCAAAATGACTATAGTTTGTTCAGCTTACTAAATAAGCTAGAAATAAGTTAAAATATTCTGTTACTGTTTTGAACATCAAATTATATCAATACAAATCAACCTGTCCCCATCAACTAACATCTGTTGCTGCCAAAACCAAACCAAGCATTGTAAGAGTTATGTATAATATAGTCTGCTCTTTCTATTAGTTATAAGAATGTCTATCAGCCTTATAAGGTTGAGCAGCAATCAGTGTTAAAAGTCAGACAGTGTGGGGAGGGGCTTCTATGATAGGTTTGACAAAGTATTGTTATCTCGGTAAATTAAGAAGATAAGAGGCTTATATTTTAGGCTTTTGCTTTGGCATTATGCTGTTTGATAGGGTCATATCGATGCATGTGTGCCATGTAATTTTCAACTTCTGTCAGGGTATTTGTTGTCAGGCATGGTTCAAAGGTCAATAAAACAAATTAATAAATATAAATAGATTTATACTGTTAAGAGATTTAAACTATTTAGAATAAACATTTGCGGTTTCCTATTACAATTTGCTGTTATTCTAGAACAAAACAAGATAATTTTGATTATTAATTTTTATGATGGTTACAAGGTCAGTCAAATTGATCAACACCATTCAGATTTAATGTTGATAAAATAACAGATTAAAGATAAAGTTTTATTTAAAAAACGTTTGATGATTATCTAGAAGGATATAGAGATTATGCAAGTGAAACTTCAGATAAAGAAAAGTATTTTTAATTTTAAAATTAAAATACTTTGTATGTTGGATAGTCAACACTCTGAAAGAAAAAATTCACGAGCAAATCTTTAATAGAAAAATCTTAAAACATAATTAAAAAAACACATATTTTGTGTATGAAATCCTTGTAATGTTTACTAATAATCAGCAAAATTTTGTAAAGACTTGCATATATTTCCAAAAATTATAGTACAATTACTCTCATAAATACTTTCCTGGTTACGAGCTTGGTTGATTACACTCAGCTCGTAATGGAAGGGATAAAGAAATCATAAAAACTATATGATACTTGGAACAAACTTAAAATCTGACAAAAAGTGCTCAATTGTTCATATTATTATTATTATTATTCTTTCTTTTAACATAACATAATGTTTAGAGTCAACAAAGGACTTATTGGTACATCTAGGCTATCCCATGCTCTAAACTAAACTAAAGCTATTAAGTAAAAAAAAACACAAAACCAGCCCTTATCGTTCATATAGTTATCAAGCTTTCTCTTAGACTCATTTAACTTTACCGTCTCCACAACATTGGAAGGCAACCTGTTCCATCTTAACACTCTTGGTCAATTTGACCGACCATGTAACCTTTTTGTACTTGTTTAAAGTATTTATAGATTTAATACTAATAACTCTCAATATAGTGTATATACATCTTCACAAAATTTGGCAGTCTTTCAGTTATTATTACAAGTCTTTTACATACAAAAAGTCAAAATTCATAGTGAAGTATTTTTAATAAAATAAAATGAAGATTTCTCCATGAATATATTGAGTATTTGTTTTGAATAGTTTGAGTGCAAAGTAATTTTTCATGTTAAAATGAAAAATACTTTTCCTTATCTCAAATTTCCTTTGTGTAATACTGAAAACCTCCTAAATCCTTTTCAAACGTTTTTCTTTTCATAGTTTATAGTTTATCTGTTACTTTCTCTACCCTATCTCAAAATGGGATTGGTCTATTTGACCGACCACGTAATCACCAAAAAATATATAGAAATAAACGTAAATTGACCTTTTTGTCATTTTAGAATGACTTCAAATTGTAACATGAAACACCATTCGCTTAGCCTAAGTATCTTTAAGTTTATAACAGTATACATCGATTTATAAATAAATTTTATTGTTTTATTGTCCTTTGAACTGTGTCTGACTACTTACCTAGCCATAAAAAGTTGTAAATTGCTCAGAGAATGTGCAGGTCATGTTTCACTATCGAATTACATTACCCACGAGCTGCTCACGTACATTGCTTGTGAATGCACAATTAGTATTAATTACACTATTATTTTTACTTATTTTACTTAATCTAGTCTTAAGTAACTTAAAAAGATCTGTATTTTTAGATTTTAATTACTTTTATAATAATAATAAGAAATAAAGAACAAATATGAAAAATAAGAAATAAAACACTTAACTAATCTTCTTTTTTCTTGCCATCGGGTTTCAAAGAGAGTTAACCCTAACTTTTTATAATAGAAATAGTAATGCACTTGATATTTTTTATTCAATTAAATAATGCATCAAAGAATATAAAATTAATAACATGCAAAAAGTAGACAAATTCTCTTACTTCTCAAAATTTTTGTCTTTATAACTATGCAACAAGAGCCATCACAAATTCATCCAATCTAGTGTTAACTTTCTCATGGGAACAAAGCTTTTACTTTGGGTAAAACTGATTCTTTCCTGTTCAGAAGACAACATTATACAATACATCATTTGATAGATGAAAACCTTGACTTTCTATTACTTATAGGTAATATATAATGAAATGTAAGAGAGAACTATCAACGAATTGTGAAAGAAAAGATGTGACGGGTGTGGTAGGAGGGGCCTGATTTTCTATTTGACAACTCTGTAACCGAACAAAATTTAAGATTATCAAAATTATGGTTTGTCTGAGCAATAACGATTTTATAGAGTGTAATTTACATTTAATTTTGTACATTTTAAAGGGGTGATGGATAAAATAGGGATGATGGTGACATGCTAAGACAAAATGTCTCATGTGGGTCACACTAGTGGAATTTCAGGATTTTTCTACATTGCCATGTAGAATTAAGAACTTAAAACTTGTATACTATTAAAATATGGATTATTAGCTGAGATTTTATGCTATTGTTACGCCTTCATTTGTTAGTTAATTTTCCGTAACATCGTTCCGATGAAACTTTAGCGACACAAGTCCTTTCTTAAATAAAACTGGTTTATTCTTTCTGAATATAACTTTGCGATACACTTAATTTCAACAGTCACACTATAAGAAACTCTATAATTCTCAACGAACGTCTCACGTGCTCAACAATATTCTCTCTCCGCAGTTCAGTTACACACACCTTACACCTATTGCCGTCACGTTGTGACCATTTTATATATACAAGACAACCCCCAATCTAGTAGTCTCTCGACAATTCACGAAGATTCGAAAAGGACGTGCCGTGATACTAGTCACGTGACCTCGGCTGATGCAACACTGTCCCTCCTTAGTATTGTTCGTCCCGAACAATAGCCACTTACATTAAACCAATAAAAAACAACAATAACTTAATTAAATGTACAGAATTACAAGCACAAAATTACAATTCAACAAAGTCTCTTAATTTTATGGGACATATCTTCTTCCGTACTGGTCTCCGTCTTGTTGGCTTCTGCTTCATATGCGGTTCATCTGCTTCATCACGAAATGTCCTATCATCGGTGACAGTCGCATCAGTGGTAGTAACTTCATCAAGAGCTTCACCGTTTCCCTTCTCAAAACTGAGTAGAGTTTCTTCTTTGACAGTGGCTTCTTCAGATGGCACATCTTCAGCAGCATCATTTGTTCTGTTGTCCACTTTTTCCCAACTGAAATGTCCTGGACCGTGATATCACCAAAGCCTGTTGGCATGCACCACTTTTGGCTTACCTCGCCGACCATATTTTATCCGGAAAGTCACGTCTGAGAGATGATACACTATGTCATATGGGCCTTCCCATGGAGAAGACAACTTAGGAGACTTCCCTTTGGTCTTCCTGGGATTATACAACCACACCTTGTCTCCTGGTTCAAAGCTGACTTCAGTAGATCTCTTATCATAAGATAGCTCCATCAAATCAGCAGATGTTTTCAAGTTTGAACGCACTTGATGTTGAATATCATCCATCCTTTCCGATAACACTTTCACAAACTCTGACACATTCTCAGGCAACTCTTCATAAGGTGGGCGTCCTGTTAACAGATCCACTGGCAACCGAAGTTCCCGACCAAACATCAGCTTTGCTGGAGTGTATCCAGTGGTTTCATGCTCTGCTGTCCTATAGGCCATCAATAGTATAGGGAGTAAGACATCCCAGTCATCTTGGTGGCTATTACAAAACTTTGCCAATTCCTGTCCCAGTCTCCAGATGTACTTTTCTACCATCCCATCAGACTATGGGTGAAGTGGCATTGTCCTGGTCTTTCTGATGCCAAACAACTTGCAGCATTTTTGGAACACAGCTGATTCAAAGTTATGGACTTGATCTGAATGCAGTTCATATGGCATACCAAATCTGAAGAAGAAATCACTAATAGCCAAAGCTACAGTTGTAGCTTCCTGATTTGGTATTGCATATGCCTCAGGCCACTTGGTGAAATAATCCATCACCACACAAATGTACTTGTTTCCAGCACGAGTTTGGGGGAGAGGACCAGCAATGTCGATGGCTACTCTTTCTATTGGTGCACGAACTTGATATTACTTCATTGGAGCATGTCTCTTATGCTTGGGTCCCCTTTTAGCACAACATGTACTGCATGTTCTGCACCATTCTTCCACATCTTGTCTCATACTTATCCAGTAAAATCTGTGTCGTAGGTGACTCAATGTTTTCTTAACTCCGAGATGTCCTCCTGTTACAGTATCAGTAACTTTCTCGGTATAACCGTTTGCCAGGTCGTAACTTTCCCATCTGCAGTTTCTCATCTCATTTTTACTTGATGGAAACCTGACTTTAAGTTCAGAGTTGAAAACCACCTGGCTCCACTTAGGGCATCAAGAGTATCATCAATTCTTGGCAGTGGGTATGAGTCTTTTTCGGTTATGCAGTTAAGAGCTCTGAAGTCTACACAGCAACGTTAGGTCCCATCCTTCTTCTGGACTAATACAACGGGAGCTGACCAGGGACTATCTGATTTCTCGACTATCCCTTCCTTAATTAGACCATCCATGACCTTCTCTATCTCTTGTCGCTTTGCTGGAGCTATTCTCCTTGGAGGGATCTTTATTGGACGGTGATTGCCTGTGTTTATTCTGTGCTCTACAAGTTTTGTGCAGCCAAGGTCATGATCTCCTTTCGAAACGATGTCAGCATAATTTGCCAAAAGTTCTTTTACCTGAAGAGCCTGTGATGATGACAAATGGACTATGCTCTTCTTATAGAGGTCAGTCAA